>NW_006299719.1:2834736-2840993 GCF_000327345.1 Myotis davidii
TTAACTGCTCATTTGAAGTGAGCATTTTTATTACTGAGGAGAAATGCTCTTGGAATCACTACTGGAATAAGAGTCATTGTGGTTGTTTCAGCAATGATGATAAGGTTAAAACAATTAGAAAATACTCCTGGCATAATTGAGATGTATGAATTACTGGTACATTATGATCGAAGAAAAAGTAGAATTAAAGTAATAAAAGAACAAATGACAAAATTTATTTAAGGATTGTTATATTTTCTGCCATGTATTTTTTTTCTCCTGGAGGACAAATTTGCAGAGCTATTCTCTAATATGTATCATTATTTATGTTATGTTTTATATGTATTATTATATTCAAACCATAAAGTTATTCATAGCCATTCCTCTAATAATAGTCTCATCCTTCACCCATTCTGTTGAAATATGGCATGCTGACATTCATTCTGAAGGATAATTTATTAATGTATTAATGTACCCAGTGACCTGTGGACATCTAATAACTGCCAAAACAGCAGGGCTCAGATTTGCCCTGTGAATCATGTGCAGAAAATACTAACCTAAAGTTATGTGCCTTCTTAGGCTATGACTCTGAGCTGTCATTATAAAGTTCTATACACACATTTATATTCTGAATGAAGTAAAATTTTCATGAGGTGCACAATCTCGAACACTCTGTTGGTCTTTGATCAGTTCAAATATTTCAGAGTTGGTGAGATTCTACATGGGTTGGGCATCCCTACAATCTCTCCCAGTAGGTGGGTCTTTGTTATGCTCCTGCTCTAGAAATTTAAATAGCCCCATGGTGACTTGGAGGAGACAGAGCTTCCTGAGCTACCTTGATGACAGAAATCAATTCGGGAAGAGGCTTTGGGAAGATTGGCTTCAACAGGAATGAGACCATCATGAACTAGAGACCAGAAAAATTATTTGGGTCCTGAGTTTAGATGTCATTGAATTTGCTTGAAACAAATTCCTGGTTTCTCAGGGATTTCATTTTATGCCTTAAAATGTGCACTCCTGTGTCTTAAGTCTCTACTTTTTTACTGCTTCATATCTGTTAGCATATATATATATATATATATGCTCACCTCTGTCCAGACATCTGAAAAGCTGTTTACATTTTTCCAGATCATCTGTTGGCATCACTGATTTGCTCAGTTGTCTCATTGTTACCAATTTCATAAATTTTTTCTTCGTAGCTTCATTTTTCTGATCCATTTAGTTTTCACAGGTAGACACTATTATATTTTCTCACTTCTTAAGTTGGATAGTAGCTTATTTATGTCTGCCTTTCTTCTTTACTGATATATTTAAAGTTATGAATGTCCCTTTAAGTACTGCTTTCACTCTACTCATCAACATTTGATGTGTAGTGATTTTTGTTATCATTCAATTATAAATGTGTTAAAATCCCATTATGATTTATCACATTGATTATGTACTTTTAAATTTCCAGATATATAAATTTAATACTGTTTTATTTCATTTTTTAAAAAATTATGGTTATAAAACATGATTCTGTCATTTCTTTAGATCAGTTCTATGCTTAATTACTAGTACATGGACACTTTTGAAATTGCTTGATATAAACTTGAGAGAATGAGCATGCTCTGTATGACTCATATATCTCCATTAAGCCTATGTTGTCGTGTTCTTTAAATATTCTATATTTGTACTATATTTCAACATAATATATCAATATTATGAGAAGCACATTGACATCTCCTACTTTGGTAATTACTATATATATTTTCTCCTGGTTCTATGAATTTTTGTGTGTGAAACATTAGTTATTTTATTGTGTATGCATCTTTGGAATTATTATATCTTACAAATGAATTAACCCTTTTTTCATTATATAATGACATGATATAGTAAAATAAAATTTTTATTATTTGGCTGATTTTTTGTCTTTTTAAAGAAATCAACTCCTTCGGAGGTCATAGACATATTTTTCAATATTGTCTAAGACTGTGACAATATCACTTATTTTTCTTTTATAATATTATACCTCCCATTTGTTTCTTTAGTCTTATTCCATTGATGAGACTTATAATACACCTTGTATAGTAGTGGTAGTAATGACGCTTTTAAAGTGTTTAACATAAACACAAAGTGTTTTTCATATTTTACCATAAAGTATCACACATATGTGAGTATAACTGTATGTGTGTGTGTGTTTACATGTAACTTTATATACTCTGTTATTATCATTTCTTTTTTTAAAATATGTGTTATTGATTCTTTACAGAGAGGAAGGGAGAGAGATAGTTAGAAACATCAATGAGAGAGAAACATCGATCAGCTGCCTCCTGTACACTCCCAACTGGGTATGTGCCCGCAACCAAGGTACATGCCCTTGACCGGAATCAAACCTGGGACCCCTGAGTCCACAGGCTGACACTCTATCCACAGAGCCAAACCAGTTAGGGCTCATTTCTTATTCATCTGTCCAGAAAGCCATAAACTATAAATTTCTTTAGGGGAATCTCCTTTGTTTTGACAACCATCATATCTCCATTGACTAGCATACTGCTTGATATATGGTAGATATTCAGTATTAACTACATTTTAAAAAGTGTAAATAAAATATATATATAGTCAGAATCAAATTGCTATGTACTAAAGAATAAATAATGAGAGAACAATTATGCAAAACTTTGATCACTATTCTCTGGGGTATTTTTGTTTTTATTTTAACAAAATATTTTTCTGAATTTGTTAAAGACAGTATTTTACAAGGAAGGTATTTACTGTTTAGTTTGTTGGTTTTTGTTGTTCTTTTATTTTATTTCTTTTCTTTTATTTCTTAATAATATTTGCTAAAGAATCAGAGAAGTTTTGATGGACCAAGAAATAAACCAAGGAACAAAAAGCATGTGAATCAGGGAGACGGTGATAAGTTTTGTGTTATTATTACCTTTTTGTTGCTCAGGTTATAGCGTGGCATTACAAAAATTATGTGAATAATTAAAACGACCATTTTGGCCTTTATACAACTTTTAGAATCTCATTTTCTGGTCTAACATTAACGTGAATGTGCCTATTTAAAAAAAATATAAAGAGCATCATCAAATCTAAACTTGTTACATTTTCCTGGCCAGTTGTGGATACAGGAGTCAAGGCTCTCCCACAAACTCTAACTAACCACATTAGAGGCTGATCCGTTTTACCAAGATGCTAACCAAACACCACCAAAAATATCTCTATGCCAACATTTCAGATCTGAAATACACATCGTGAAATTGGATATATTGTCTTTGATATCGCCAAGTAAACTTATTTGGTTTTGTTTTATTTGCAATTATCAAATAACTATTAGAAATGTTATCCTCCTTAAATCTATTTTAGTTTATTTTTGCAAAGGTTAGTATAGAAGCAAGAATTTTATATCACAGTCTCTTAAACATCTCACTTTTTAGAAGAAATCTTAGCCAGGCTTCCTCCTTTATTATATATGCTTCTTTTCTTTTCTTTTCTTTTTCTTTTTTTAAAGAAACAATGACTGTCTTTTCTTCTCAAGTCAATGCATGTCAGCTACACATTCATAGTATCTTTGTAGCTTGGAAGGCTTGTGCTTTGTGACAGGTGTCACGGCTGGTGGTAATTCAAATTAATATTAAAGTTAACAAATGAATGGTAGAGGAAATCTGCAACATCTTCTCTAAGACACTCAGCTTTGGGACTTTGTAGACCATAAAGGATTCCACAAGGCAAATTATGTGATGGTTCAGAGTAGTGATATATGAAGAGAACAACACAGAGATATGTGTGACGGGTTTTCTGAATATGTCTGATATTCAAGTTATAAACTTGAATATATATATATATAGATAACTTGTCTTACAGTTATCTATCTATATATATATAAAAGCCTAAGCAGCCGTTTGACCGTTTGACTGTTTGACTGTTAGACTCTTCGACCAGTAGCTATGATGCACACTGACCACCGGGGGCAGATGCTCAATGCACAGGCATGGAAACATCGAACAGACTGACACTAGCCAACAGAAAGAAGAAATGATGGGAATCATGTAGTGTCTAAGTAAAAAAACAAAAACAAACCTGAGAATTCTGAATAATAAAGTTCTTTAACTTTCAAGGAAAGACAAAATTAATTCAATCCCAGAGTGAAATAAGTCATAGCAGGTTGAGTTTTTAATATTTGAGTGGAAAATAAAAGTAGATATGAAAAATGGGTGGAATGAATAAAAATAAGCCCTAATTGGAATAACATTTACTAAGGAAACAATCCTTTAAAAGAAGAAATAGAGTGATATTCTAGCAGTGTTTTTATGCCAATATGAGTAAAGAAAAAAGGAAACTAATGAAAGTGAAGAATAAATGTTTGAATGGAATCACACAGAAAAACAGAAATTTAAAACAAAATATTTCTATGATGACCTATGTCTTGTGAAATGTGTCTCATACTATGAAATGCCCACTTACCTATGGAGAGACAGAAAAGCAATTTTTATCAATCTAACTAACCCATCAAAACATATCTCACTTCATGGGGCAGGCAAAAACAACATCTATTTTAGAAAAGCATGATGCATGCATGCTCTCCTATCAACTTAAAGGTTGCACATGGTTGCTCCAGTGCCCCAATTCAAAACTCTGTTTCACACCACCTTGCAAACTATATTTTCTGCTCTCACATTTAGTGTTCGCAGCTGACAAACTGTTGTTCAACAACCTGATTCACTTGAAATGAGCTCTCAATGATGAATGTACATGGAGTGAAAATAAAACTACATGGGCAGACCTAAATGAAAGTCAGAACACACTCGATATAAATTTTAAGTAGATAACTCGGGATAACTTTTACTGAGCATGTCTTTTTACTTACTATTCAGAATATTTGAGGTGTATTAGTATTATCTGAACCCCGATAATTGAAGAGGTTGTTAGGATAAGTCCTGATGAATTTTTATTTTATTTTGTTAATCCTCACCCAAGGAAATATTTCCATTGATTTTTAGAGAGAGTGGAAAGGAGAGAGAAAGAGAGAGAAATATCAATGTGAGAGAGACACCTCAATTGGTTGCCTCCTCCACGCATCCTGACTAGGGTGGGGAACCTGCAAACAAGGCACATGCCCTTGACCAGAATCAAACCTTCAGTCCATGGGCTGATACTCTATCCACTGAGCCAGACCAGCTTGGGCTTGTTTTCTTCTTTGAAGACCATGTGGACATATTTTATTCACTCTTTATAAAACTCCAAATTGACCATTGTGAATTACAATGTCTTTCAGATAAGTCTTTGTTAAAAATGACAAACGCATGACTGACTCTGAGAGTTCATGCTTTTATCAACAGTTCACTTTGAAGATAGACAGGTAATATATACATATTATATAGGAACAATACAAACCTTGGGGGTTGAGTTGCATATGTAAATTTGAATGAAGAGCCAAGGTCAAGTTTTCCATTCTAATTTTCTAAGGTAAGAGATATTATAAACAAATCAGGAAAAAAACATAAGAACAATGGCTTTGGTTCTGAGGATTGTGGGGGGATAGTCAGAAAAGCAAAAATACATTTCAAAACAAGACAGATTCCTTCCTACTAAAGTGTATGAATCAATGGGCCCTTGTTCAATGATTTTCTCATCTCTGAAATATATATATATATATTCTTATCAGAGGGGTGAGAAGCTGTGTGGGAAAAATGTTCAAATGTATGCAGTTTGTGTATCAATAGTGGAGTATTACGGAGTACCAGCTGTGGTAAAACTCTAAAATATTATTACAGTAATTGCTTCTTTCACATGTGAAATATGTGAATATATGATTATAAGAGTGTGCTCCATGCACATTCACTCTATATCCTGAATTTCCAGTTTACATCCTATGGCAACAATAGTATATGTGCATATGTATGGTTCATTACTTAATCCACTTTTAACAGTGTTTCTTATAGTTGTGCAATTACAGCCTGGTTGTTCAATAATACACATTTAATAAAAAATAAATGAATAAATTAGATATAATTTACAATGAATATAAGGTCAGCATATCTTAAAGTGAGCAGAAATATCATGTATGTTTGGAACATTCAACTCAGAATTGGTTTTGTGCTTATTTTTCTGAATCCTATGTACATAAGCAGTTATTTTTCATTTTTTTTTTATTCTACTCCAAAACCTGAGAGATGCAACACTTCTCCATTAAAAGTGGAATTGATGTAAAAGGGGACAGACATAGAGAAAAATCAAGAAAATCCCAGGTATTCTTACAAGTTCTCCCCCAATTAAAAGCACTTAATCGAATA
>NW_006299719.1:2841114-2855338 GCF_000327345.1 Myotis davidii
ATCTAGGAATAAAACCTGAGTGTACTCAATTTACAACATAATGAGATACTAAAATATTGTCAATATTTAGTGAAATATATACCTAGGTAAGGTTTTTCTCTTGCTTTCCATATTTATTTAAAGTATATTCACCAATGGGTAAAAAAAAAAAAATGGCAGCTTTAAAATGACATTCTTTTGTGAATAAGAAAAAGTGAATATTTCGTCATGAAACTTAGTGTCAGGGTAATGCCTGCCTTATAAAATAAGTCATGAAGTATGCCCTCCTTTTAAATATTTTGGAAGAATTTGATGATTAGTATTAAGTTTTCTTTAAATCTTTGGAAACCATCTGATCCTGGCTTCCTTGATGCAAGGAATGGTATTCTGTCCAGCTGTCTGAATGCTTCTCTCAAAAAAGTGTTTACTTTTATACATCCACCTGGTTTTACACTTCACCAAGTCATACTATCTTTAATCATAAGTGTGTACTCATTGTGTTATTGTCTGGCAGAACTGGTAAAAAGTCTTGCAAAGCATATTCGACAAATACTGACAGAATGTCTTGTATGTTCCTGGCAAATGATAAAGTTTCTGTACTCACCTCCTGAATTAATGAGTGCATTAGCTATGCACACTTTTAAACTATGAGGTTTCTATGGGCACTTAAATGTGGGATGAAAATAAATTCATTTTAATAACAATTTGAAAAACCTATCTCAGTATTTGTTTATTACTAGATTTTAAGTGTGAGAGAAGTTTAGTTATGCTAAAATCTACATGTCACCAAAACAAACAAACAAACAAATAAATAAAATCTACATGTCATTAAATTTCAAAAAATCAAAAGAATGTAGGAAGTTTTACATCATTGTTGACCACTGATTACCTTTACATTTTTCTGTTAATTTATTTCATCTATATAAAGCTCATCACTTGCCACCTGAAAATTAGTAGCTCATACTAATAAGTGGAAGTCTATACTTTGACCATTTTTGAACATAAGTTACTTTATTATGTGTATAGTGTGATTAAGTACCAATTTATTTGGCTGAACATAAATTCTGAATAATAATAATAATAATGCAATCCCCACTACAATCATAAAATAGACATATTATAATCCCCACTGTATACAAGAGAAATGAAGACCCAAAAGATGTCAATGAGTTGCCATATATTACACAACAATAAGTTTTAGTGCTGGATTATGAAGCCGGGTGGTATGACTACAGAGAGTATAATCTTAAAAAATGTAATATTTCCTCTTGGTAAAGCCTCGTGTAAATAGTCATGATTATGGGTTAGCCATGGTTGCCATCATTTTACTTTCTAGTCAAGTTGTGGTCTTTTTCACCATTTTCTAATAGGTAATGAAGTATTTTTTTTCTAAATAATGAGCAGTGTTTTAATGTATTCATTAGATTGTGTTTATTCATGTACTTTTTATTATCTCACTCCATGTCAATCTCTGTGCTAATACAGAGGTTGCCTGAGTTTGATTACCTGAGAATGAGGAAGGACTAAGGTTTATACATAGAATTAGTTGCTCATTTATTGTGAAAAGCTAACAAAATTAAAAAAAAATAATTTCGTGTGTGGAATCTCATTTGATATGGTGCAGGAATAGCAAAATTTGTGAAATTTGTATCTTGAGGTGAACTTCATTCTGACCCCAATAAGTCATTAAACAAATATTTGTGTAACACCTACTCTCCAGTCAATTGTACCAGGTATGGAAATAAAACAATAGGCAAAAGGAGAGAGATAACCTCAGCACCACTGAGTTTAACCCTACCAGCCATCTCCACCACCTGCCACCCATTCGTTCTCCACTCGCCAGTGCTCTCTCAGACATCCCTCAGCTTTTGACACACAGTTGCCAAACACACACACACAGAGACTCACACACACACACACACACACACACACACACAGTTTATGAACCACTCTACATATTTCTTCATAGTAGTACAAAATATCTTCCACAAGAAGATTTGAAATAATCAAATAATGTAATTAATTTGAATATGCTAGTGAGAAATATTCTTAGATCTTATATCCTCTCCTTTCTAAGCATCATACATTTTAACTAACAGAATATGATTTAATGTAAAGATGATTGGACCAGAAACCCCAAATACCAAGTTTAAGGATGATTGGGTATTTGAGTCCCTGATATTTTTAAGATTACGAGATTGCATATGTAAGCTTCTCTGAAAAACAGTATTCAACAAATTAGTTCTTTTGTTTAAATGAGACAAAATATATTAAGGTATTTTTAAACCAAAAACTGATATGTATTGTCTATGTTTCTCTATATCTCTATCTCTATCCTTCTTTTCTTCCTTTCTATTTGTCTGTCTGTCTGTGTGTCTTTCAGATTATTGTGATTAGTTATTGGCTTGTCTTGTTGCCTGAAATAACACTGATAGTGGGAAAATGTGTCTTTTATGATAAATTATCAACATCATAGCAGGTTGTGAACCAAATGATTTTGTAGCATGAACTTCACTGTGTCCTAAAATTATATTCAATAGTTGAAAATTGGGTGACTGTTGAAGATCAGTCTTACATTTTTCATGTCTATGTGTCTCTGTTTCCGTGTGTGTCTGATAATCATTCAGAATTACCTTTTGCTTAGGAGGAAATTAAAAAATCACACTCTGACAGAGTGAAACCTTCTTGACAAAGCATTAAATTATAAAATCTAAGTACCAATTACCTCCTTGATCGGAGGGCATGGAGTTGGAGTCATGTGAAGTAGAATGAATGATGAACTATGGGTCCCCTCCAGTTTCTGCTATTTGATTCTCTGGTACAGAGTTGCTTTGTTAAAATAATTTACTTATGATGATTGCATGGGGACAGTGTTCATGCAGTTATTAATTCCTTTTCTTTATTAGCTTATGACTTTTATTATCATGCTTTCCCTTTTTGCTATAAATTGTTAATTATTACTTTGATAGCACTGCATAAAACTTCTAGTAATTGTCATTGTTTGACTAGTAGTTGTGGAGATTCACTTTTGTTAAACTTGTACCATATAGACAGCCATGCAGCAAGGGGCACAGTACATTAAAGAAAATCCCTTTCGCTCTGCTAGTGTGGCTCAGTGGATTTAAAGTCAGCCTATGCACCAAGAAGTCACTGGTTTGATTCCCATTTCTGGTCAGAGCCCGTGCCTGGGGTTGCAGGCCTGAATCCCAATAGGGGTCATGCGGGAGGCAGCCAATGGATGTTTGATTCTCACTGATGTTTCTATCCCTCTCACTCTCCCTCTCCCTTCCCCTCTCTCCAAATTCAGTAAAAACATATTTACAAAAGAAAGAAAAGCCCTTCTCCTTTTGTTGTCTTTAGCCTAGGGAATATGTATATTTCCAGGTTTATAAAGAAACTGTTTATTGAGGGCCAATGGATTTTGTCAAAAAGCTGTAGTTTACATCATTTAAACAGAGTTCCACTAACCAGATTCTAGAGAAATACCTTGCTATAATTAAGATGTTATCCATTGACCAATATTAAAGTTTAATAAAAGTTCCCAATAAATTTACTGGTGATCCCATTGATTACAGAATACTTTAGTAAGAGAATGGCTTATTCAAATTTTAATAAACAACTTCTAAATAAGTTCAGGATAATACATACCATAGGGTGAATGGATATTGTGTTTATTGAATGTGTAATTTTTCTTATCTTTTAATTGAATTCCCTGGCATAAATTCATATGTCAGTACTAGAAAATCTGGATAAAATGTATCTTTTCTATTTCCATAAAGTTTGGGAAATTACATATTCAGACATTTGCTTATTTCACAAAGTGTTCTTATATCCTCAGAAGGTTGTTCCATGTGTTTCCAGTTGCATCTTTGATATTCATGGCCTGTGTTTCTATAAAACTTAACTACTTTGTGGCTCCCTGATTCCACCATATGGATTATATATAGATTACATACTTGAGTTCTGCCCTGGAATGCCTCTCTCCTTCCCCTTTTCCAATATACTGTTCTTAATTTAATATGTTCTCAAGCACTTTGTGAGTTCTTCTGTGTTAGGATATATAATATTATGTGGTATAAATATAATGGTATATATAATGGTAGGGTCTACATCTTTAATCTCTATATCCATATCATGCAGCAAATTATGTGGCACATATTAGGCATACAATTTAATTTTGTTTAAAAAGAATTGACAACTTTAACTCCCTTACAAATCTAAATATAAGTCCCAATTAAAAAGTTATACTGAAAAAATGAATAAGTGGAAAAAGTTTTTATTATCTAAACATATCATATTAGTTAATAATTTAGCATCTAATTGATGAATTGCCCCTTGAACAAGATGGTTTGAACTGCAAAAGTCAATTATATGCAGATTTCTGTTGAGTAAATACTGTTAATGTATTTTTTCTTTCTTATGATTTTCTTAATAACATTTTTCTTTCTCTAGCTTTATTATAACAATATGGCATATAATACATATATCATATTAATATGTGTTAATAGACTTTTTCTGTTGTTCATAAGCCTTCAAGTGATGGTAGGCTATTACTAGTTAAGTTTTTGGGGAGTCAGTTATATGTAGATTTTTGATTGTGTGAGGGGTGTTGGCACACCTAATCTCCACATTGTTCAAGAATCAAAATTGGTTATTTGTATATATTGGGTACATGTACTTGACTATATTATTTTTTTACTAAAATAAAAAAATACATATATTTTATTTGACCCAATGAAACTCAGAGGGAAGAAGGAGGGGAGCAGGAAGAGATTAACCAAAGAATTTATATGCGTATATGCATTACCTATGGACACAGACTATAGCATGCTGAAGGCTTGGGGCAGGGCAGGAACCTGGTGGAGGGGAGCAATGGCGGGGGGGGGGGAGATGGACATCTGTAATTCTCTCAACAATAAATATTTTTTAAAGTTTATTTAAAATATATGTATATTTTTTAGTTTGCATGAAAGAAAAAATTAGATTGGTAACAATGTTTAAGGAAAAGCAGTTTTTCTATTGCCATATTACTTGGTATAAAACTAACTTACCTAAATTAAATGTGCGTGTATTATAGAATGCCTCTAAAAATGTATTACTAAAAATAGGGCCCTTCCACAAGGTCACAAGTAAAGCATTTCGGGGACCCAAATATGGGAGGGTGACATGTAGTGGGGAGATTTATTGGAATATGGAATAGAAATAAAAGAATGCCCCCAGGTACCTTGTGTCTTATCTCCATTTGTCCTGCTGTGAAAGAAGTCCAGCCTTGTCTTCAGGAAAAGCGCCAGGGCCCAGAAATACTGTGCCATTGGTTCAGTCCGTGCCAAAGCTTAGTCCAGTTCATTCTCTGTCCTCATCCGGGCAGCTTAGCCTCTGCCCCGCCCGCCTCTGGCTGGTGCTGCTTGCAGGACCCAGGCTCGCACTTAGAGTCACCCACACTTGGAGCAAGTGCTCCGGACCTGGCATGCGCCACTAGGCCTGCATGGCTGCTCTGAGGAGAGAAGGAGAGAATGTGCAAACGAACGGGCCAACAAACACGTTACCAGGCCAATGTGTGCTCCCTGGCCCACGGCCTTTTCTGTGCTGATTTTATTATCTCAGGCTTGGGGAGGACCAGGCGCTCTTGCAAACTAGCCAGTCAGTTTCCTAACCCACGCCTGGCACTTTCATTACTTGGAAACAATGTTATCCTTTAGGGTTTTACTACTAAAGTATGTTAGGCAAACCAGCGATGTTCAGTCCCAGGCAAATTATTCCCCCCCACTAAGGCACAAGCTTGGGCTGTTCCACCAATTACTCTGTGAATCAGGAGGTTTCGCATGTGGTTGGTGGAAACTGTCCCTGTTCTGTGTGACCTATGCGAGTGCCAAGTACTGTTCCCTTTAACTTTTCAGAAGATTCGTCCCTCCTTTTGGGGAGTTTCCTCAAATGTCTGTACGGATGAGCACTTTGCTGAGTACTTACGGAGGGCCCTCTAAATATCCATGAGTTTCTTTTTCTTATTCTATCTTGAAAATTCTCATGCCTTAGAAATCCCAGTCACTCAGCTCTGTCACATCAACTCATTTAGCTCTGTTTACTTCCCCCGTGCCACAGTGGGGACACTAGGCAGCAAGGTGATGCACTCACAGAGTCCACTCGTTTGTTTGCCATCTCCCAGGAATCACTGTCCTTCAGAGTCTAAATCTCATGTCTTTAAGTTGTTTCTTACATTATGTCTGGTTTTTTGCTTGTGGCATAAATCTAGTCCTCTTACTCCATCTTAGTCTAAAGTGTAAATCCTTATTTATTGCTTTAAATATTGTTCATAAGCAGATTCCTCAAAAAGAAACTATTATTTTCATAGTGTTAGTGATACTTAAATAAAACTTTAATGGAGGTAAGCAAGTTATGAATTAAAAATATCTACTCAGAAAAGATACAAATGGCCAACAGGTACCTGAAAAGGTGCTCAACTTCACTAATTATCAGGGAAATGCAACTCAAAAACATATTGAGATAGCCATTCACACCTGTTAGAATGGCTATCATTAAAAAGACAAGACATAACAAGTGTCAAGAATTTGCATAAAAGGGAACTTTTGTGCATTGTTGGTGGAAGCATTTAAAGATAATGTGTAAATTTTCATGGTAATAACCTTTTAGTAAATATAGTGCTATAATACCATCTTAGTTGTTTTTCTTTCTAAACGATAGTTCAATAAATTTTTTGTAACAAAAGAATTTTTTACAAAATATATGGTATTTTTATCTATGCAAAATATTATAGCATTATTTTGACAGAATTTGGAAATATGTAAACATTGTTTAATATTCTTTTAAAATTAAAGAATCATTGCAATGTTTATATGAAAGTTTCATAACTTATTTTACCCAAATGGGTTAAGTATACTATGACTAAAGTATAATATATAGTTAATGCATTATAAAAATACTAACCATAAAGTCAAAACAGAAGACATTTTTGATTCTGCTACTTATGTGCTAGAGAATCTGCTAAAATATTTTCAGCTTTTATCTAAAAATGTTTATATCATATTTCTTTGCATTTTAAATTTTTACTTACTTGATAATTGAGTCCACTTACAAATACAAGTGAATATTTAATTATGTGTCACTTTCTTTTTTTTTTAAATATATTTTATTGATTTTTTACAGAGAGGAAGGGAGAGAGATAGAGAGTTAGAAACATCGATGAGAGAGAGACATCGATCAGCTGCCTCCTGCACATCCCCCACTGGGGATGTGCTCGCAACCCAGGTACATGCCCTTCACCGGAATCGAACCTGGGACCTTTCAGTCCGCAGGCCGATGCTCTATCCACTGAGCCAAACCGGATTCGGCTATGTGTCACTTTCTTTAGGAACAGAATACCAAGAATCAAACCCATGTCATACATCTGGTGCAACTGGGAGAACACAGAACTGAGTGGAAGGGAAGCTCCCCTGCCTGACACGAACTAAATATATTTTTTGAGGAATCTCTATACTGCTTTCTGTGGTTGCTGTACTACTTTATATCTCCACTAACAGTGCACAAAAGTTCCCTTTTATCCAAATTCTTGACACTAGTTATGTCTTGTCTTTTTAATGATAGCCATTCTATCAGGTGTGAATGGCTATCTCAGTAGTTTTTGATTTGCATTCCCCTGATGATTAGTGAAGTTGAGCACCTTTTCAGGTACCTGTTGGCCATTTGTATCTTTTCTTAGTATATATCCAAAAGAAATGAAAATAGCATCTGAAAGAGGCATCTACACCCCCATCTTTATTTCAGCTTTATTCATAAGTGCTAGATATGGAAACAACATAAGTGTCTGTCAAGAGATGAATGGATGAGGAAGATATAAGATAATGATATAGGTAGATATAAATACAAATACAGATATAAGTATAGATATAGGTTTAGAGATAGAAATAGAGATATATGGGAATTTTATATGTCTAAAGAAAAAAAGGAAATCCTGTAATTTGTGATAGCATGGATGATCCTTGAGGACTTTATGCTGAGAAAGAGAAAGAAACATACTGTATGACCTCACTTATATGTGGAATCTAAAAACATCAAACTCACATCTGTGATGTATTTCTAGGTTTATCAACTAATTCTATTTATATCATAAGGTTGTCTTTAAAATCAATTTATTAGATTTTTAAAATTATTTAAACAGTTTCTCTAGAAATGATACAACACTAAAAGTCTCCATAATATTTCTTTCTGATGTCATAAAAACAAATTTTGCAATCTCTACAATTGCTATTCGTTTTCAAGTTACCACCAAATTTAAAAGTAGTTTATTTGAGAATGAAATTCTCATGAGACTATTACACTCTGGGCCATCTTTGTTTAGAAATTTCTAACCCCACCCAGTTGGAATTTATTTCTTCTTTGTCTTAATTTTTTCATTTTTATCTTGTATTCTATTATCATTTATGTGTGCATGACTTGTTCCTCAATTATACTATGGGATCCCAAGGAGAGGTATTTTTTTCTTGTTCTTGATTTATTTCTGTACATTAGAGTGTCTGGGACACCATAATAAATACATAATGCATGTTTGTTAAATGTGTATTGTCACATAAATTCAATAATAAGTGTATAAAGTAGGTGAATTCTAGATGTCAAAGAATATAGAGTTAATCTTATCAAGGAGCTTGATCAAGATTAAGGGAAATTTTAAATAAGTTAATTGGGACACTCAGGCGACAGAGTTTATAATGTAAAAGTGTTTGCCAGTTAGATGGGTACAAGCATGACCTAACAAATGGTACAGTAGAAAATTTGTGTTATGAACATTAGATCCTTATAGACAGATGTTTCTCTTTCAAGAATTTCTCAGTTGTTTTAGTTGTCTTTCTTTCTTTTATTCCCCATCCATCCAACCAGCAAATATTTATCAAGCTTTTACTAGTTGTTGGGAACTACTTTATGTGTTAGAGAGATAAACATCCCTGCCTTTATGGAGCGTATATTCTGTTAGGGATGTGAGTCAGGGATTTAGGGGCACTTAGCCTTCACTGAGGAAGCCGGAATAGCTGGGATAAGCAGGAGGTAAACAGAAGATCAGGTCTCGGAGATAATGGGGGTGGGGGAGCACAAGCTGTTTGTCCACCATTGTAAGGAGGTGGATTTGACTCCAAATGAAATGAGAAGTACTGGCTATTTTGAGCAGAGAACTTACAATATCTGAGTTAGTTTTTAATAGGATCATTCTGGCAGCTGGATTGAGAAAAAGGCTCTAAGGGTGAAGCTATCAAAACAAGGTACCAAATTTCAGGCAATTGCTATAATCCAGGCAAGATGTAATGGTGAATTGGTCCAGAGTGTTAATAGTACAGATAGTGAAAATGTGTTATATTCTGAATATATTTTAGAGGCAGAGGTAGAAGTATTTTTTGACAAATTGGATATGGAGTATGAGAGCTCCAAGTTGTTTTTCTTTTTCTTTTTAACAAATTCAAGTGAATAGAATTGTCATTAATTGAGAGAATAGTCAATATTATTTACTTACATTGCTTTTCATTTTTTCTCTTAGAACTTGCAATTTGATTCTGCTCCAAACACTAAAAATAAATTGGACCTCCAAATGTTTTCTGCTTGCCCACATTGCGACATTTTATTATTCTGATCTCTTAGGAAACTCTTTTTACCCTTAACTTATTTTCCTTGTTTGACCAAAAAGTCTTTGCTCTACATTTCTTTCTCAGGATTTGTGACCCACTTCCACTAATTTTGGTATGCAAAAAGTAATTTACAAACCTATGTTTCTATTAAAGAATAAAAATATATTATAACTTAAATATTAACTGGATGTAGTTTATTATATTTTGCTGTTTTTAGAAAACTAAATACATCCTAGTCAACTGAGTAAATGATATATGAATTAAACAATAGAAATGTGACTTTAGAAGTACTTATACTTATTCAAGAAGTTTAACAAAAACATTGAAAAGGATTGAACATACCAAAATCAGAGCAAATTAATAGAAAATGTTTATCATCTTTTTGCAAAAACAATTTCCTTAAAATATATAGAATTTTCAAAACTATTTCAGATTTAGCATGGTCACTTATATATGACTGCCAAACATATTCATATCTCTGAAAATCTGGTTTTACACAACTATGGATATTGTCTGTTATTGTTGCAATTTTGAGTTGTAACTGATATGTTTACTTAGTGGCACCTCTGATTATTAAATTTCACACTCAGGGGCGGCTATTAATTTTTCAGATGTACAATTTTATGATTTATTGCTGCACTTTAATAATACTGTCTGTCTCAGTTGCTACAATGTTCCACACCTGTTCTCTATGAATGTGTTTCTCTTAGAGAGATTTAACACCATTGCAAACCCTTAATGTAATGCTTTATCATGATCCAGTGTGATTATACTGTATAATGCAATCTTAGCTTGTTCTGGTTTTACACTTCTTGAGCTTGTACCAACCTCCTTCCTGTAGCAAATGAGAAATATTTCATGCTTTACTTAGTGTGGTCATCAAAGGAAGATAAGATTTTTATCCAGATAATTTTTAGGTCATATTAAATGTTCTGTAAGATTCTGCTAAGCGTGTGTAGGACACTGTTCCTGGGGATTATTTATATTCATTGCACTGACAGAAACTTACATTCTCATACCATTTTCTTTCTTCCTAAAATACCTCTCTAATGCATGTTTGTTAGCTATTTTGTTTATTTGTGTTGTTTTTGTCCCTCAACCAGTTAGAGCTAACAATGCCCACTTCCCGTTTTTCTTCTGGACCTCAGAAAAGATGATATAGGATTGTAAATATATAATTGCATATAAAGACATTTCTTTCCCTTTTAGAAACAAAAACATTGTGAGTCAATTATTCCTTGATTATAATGAATTACTTTTCTTCCAGATACTGTTTTATTGAAGACTGGAGTACACTAAAGACAGACAACAGCTACTTGTTGATCTGCTTATTTTATAGATGAAATACATATGTGTTCAAGGTGTCAGGCTTTATTGAGAGTTACTTTAATAATTAGACTGTTTTACCATCTTCAGAAGCTTTTAATTTTCAGCAGTCACTATTGAAGCTATTTTTTAAAGAACATTTCTAGTGGTGTAAACTAACACTCCATAACAAATGACAACTTTTGCATGTTTAAGTGCTATCATTCATACGTTCTGGCTGTTGATAGTCACAAAGATGATGTTATTACCTGTTGGACGGCAATTATCCATGGTATTCCTATACATTTGTGACAACTTGACTACCTTTTGGAGGAGGTTTCTGAAGTGGTATCTCCCTCCAGGGCAGAAGGGGTATTTTTTTTTAATCCAGTGTAATTAAGATAAGATCTTCCTCTGGGCCAAATGATGGGCAGGCTTGCTGGAAGCCCTTTCTAAGATTGGAAGTTTCCTAAATTCAGACAACCTCCGCTGTGATAAGCCCACTTCGCAGTAGCCTCCTGGGCCATTTAGCATTGTCCCATGATTCTTGGATGGAAAAGGAACTGATGAAAATATGAAGCTCAGGAAATGCATAATAAAGTTGATTTTTTTCTCTGACCCAACTGTCTCCTGTCCACTGGAAGCCTTTATAAAAGTGTGGTGGGCTGACATATTAGTTTACATGGAGAATAAAATCTCTGACCCTGGACAGTTGACACCACCCTCATTTTACAGAAGAAATAATAGGCTCAGGGAGGGGGGAAAAAAAACACAACAAAAAACTAGCTTCAAGCCTTAGAAACCATAAATGACAGAGGTAGAACTTGAACTCTGGTCCTAGGCTTTTTCCATACTGTGATGCTGCTTCTAGGGAGTGGACTTTCAGCCCATGATTTTTTAAAATTTCTTTTTTACATTTTCTTTATATATTTTTTATGGTTGAGACATTCTTCTATTTATTTATTTTATTTTTATTGAATTTATTGAGATGGCATTGGTTAATAAAATTATATAGGTTGCAGGTGTACAATTCTGTAACACATCATTTACATATTGTATTATGTGTTCACCATCACAAGTCCTCTCGTTCCATCACCATTTATCCCCTCTATGCCCTTTGTTACCTCCCCACTCCCCCATTTCCTTCTGGTAATTTAAATTGATGATCTCCTGGGAAGTCACTAAAACTGAAGACAGTCAGGATTCATTCTGGCAGCTCATTATAGTCATGAAAAGTTAATGAAGCAAAAATAAAATAATATGTATTCATTAAGATTCAGTTACATCTTCAGTAAAGCTAACATAAAAGAACATTTGAAAAATATTGTAACTATTATTTCAGATTTTTGTAACTTTAGTTTTAAAATTGTACTTTGATTTTGGAAAAGATGCCTGGAATTTACAAAGATCGGGGACTATGGAGATAGAAATGAAACACTCTAATTTACACCACTGGCTTTTTCTCACAAAATATTTTCTCTCTCTCTCTCTCTCTCTCTCTCTCTCTCTCTCTCTCTCACACACACACACACACACACACACACACACACACACACACACAATTGTATTTTTTGATGGCTTATAGGAAGAATCACATCACATAGTAAACTAACCCTAGTAGTACTAGTAGTTTTTTTTTTAAGGATTTCATAATCTTACTATTATAAACCAGAATTATTTCATTGTTGGGAAATTGTCTTTGAGAAACACAAAATGTAATTAAAATTCTGGACACCAAGTTCTATTCTCACCTGTGTCACCACCTGATCATTGTCATGTTACTTAACTTTCATGCCACCTACTTTCTTGTGCTGTGGAGGGAAAAGGTTGATTGCTTTCAATAATTTTAAAGGAACTATTTAATTATAATAGTTAAAGTTTCTTGCTTCTGTGTGAGAAGTGTGAAAGCTTTCAAAAGTGGCATTGGTGTATTATCCTATGGCATTACTTCATACATATTTTGAATACAATAAGCATTCATTGCTATATGTGGTCTTTGTAATACACTATCTGTGATCTGTGTATATCCATAATAGTAATAATGTTTTCTTGTTATGTTCATAAAATAGAATAAAATGCCATTGGATTTTAATATTGAAATTTTATAACTGATTTACAAATAACAATAGATATTCAATATATGTAATTCAATAAATAGTTTATGGACTAAAATTAAATATTTATTTGGCTATATTTTGTATTGGCCTTTATAGTTTATATGTTTTTTGGCATATTGTAGTAATGATAGTGCTATAAAAATTGTGTTATTCTTAACATTATTGCTGTTTTAGAGTCCATGAATAAATTTTAAAATACAATTTTTTAATTTTATAGTGAAAGTAACTAAATTATATATGCCCCTGCTTATGTAACCCTCTATCTGGGACATTCAGTTGTTCCTAGTCAGAATGAGGGCTTTTTATATTTCTTATTCAATATTTTCTTGGTTTTGTAAGAGCAATATAATATGAAATTTGAATGAGATGCAATCACAGGAGTTTATTTAGCAAAACCATTTTTATATAGCTGCCACTCATGTCAAAACAGTTTATAGAGGTTATAACTGACATTTTATTGAGTGACATGTAAGAAGTTTGAATACCTTCTGACTTTAATATAAACCTTATCTATAATAATAAAAGTTAATATGCTAATTAGACCAGACAACCTTCCGGATGACCTTCTGACAAAGCTGTGGGAGCGGGGGCTGAGGCAATGGCAACCATCATGGCTGCAGGGGCTGAGCCCCTTGCACAAATTTCGTGCATCGGGCATCTAGTCATAGATATAAAGCCAAGTGACCAGAACAATGGAACGGATGGAATGACCAGAATGACTGGTGACTGGTTGCTCTGATGCATACTGCAGTGACCAACTGACCCCAATTGGCACCCCCCCAACCTCCCACGGCCCATCCCCCTGGCTGGCCCGACCCCTGATCGGCTTCCATCAGGGTGGGTACCCAGATGCCACCTGTGCACATAGTTTCACTCCATTTTATGCCATGCTAATATTTTATATAATTAGAGAGCTCATTCTACAAGCCTTAAGAATTGCTGCTAAATCACATGTATATCATTCACATATATGCATAATGATGTATAATCTATATATGTATATATACTTACATGCATACTTATCTATAACTAGAGGCCCATTGCACAAAAATTAGTGCACTTGGGGGGGTCCCTCAGCCCAGCCTGTGCCCTCTTGCAGTCTGGGACCCCTCGGGGAATGACCACCTGCTGGCTTAGGCCCACTCCCCAGGGGATTGGGCCTAAGCTGGCAGTCAGACATCCCTCTGGCAGCCTGGG
>NW_006299719.1:2855414-2856051 GCF_000327345.1 Myotis davidii
GAGGGCATAATGACCATTTTCATATTAGCTCTTTATTATATAGGATAATAAAAGCATAATATGCTAATTAGACTGGACAGTCGAACGACCTTCTGGATGTCATTCCCGATGTCCTTCCAGACAAAGCCACGGTGGCAGGGGCCAAGGCAGAGGCTGTTAGGGGTGATGAGGCAGGCAGACAAGTGGTTAAGGGCAATCAAGCAGCCTGGCAAGTGATTAGGGGCTATCAGGCAGTCAGACAGAGGTAGTTAGACACAGTCACGCAGGCAGGCAGGCAAGTGGTTAGAACTAATCAGGCAGGCAGGCAGAGTGGTTAGGGGTGATCAGGAAGGCAGACAGGCTAGTGGGTAGGAGCCTGCAGACCCAATTGTAAGAGGGATGTCTGACTGCCAGTTTAGGCCTGATCCTGCAGGGATACCTGTGGGATTGGGCCAAAACTGGCAGTCAGACATCCCCCAAACGACTGAACAGCAGGCTGCGTGGGGCAACTAGGCTGCGGGGGGGACCATGAGGGGTGACCAGGCCTGCCCGGCAGTTGGGGGCGACCAAGCCAGCATGGGGGAGGGCTGTTGTGGATGACCAGGCTGGCAGGAGGGGTAGTTTGGGGTGACCTGGATGGCGGGGGGGGGGGGGGGTT
>NW_006299719.1:2856427-2857399 GCF_000327345.1 Myotis davidii
TAAACATGACCAAGGTCACAAATTTGTATATGTTTGCGTATGTGAAAAAAGCATAAAGTTACCAAATGGATTGGGACTAAAATTCAGGTTTTCAAACAAACTGCCCATTATCAAACTGCACATTTGTGCATGTTCTTACAAAGGCCATTTCTTTACAAATAGTGTCCTGGGGTATTGTTAGCACTAGATGAAACTTCCTGTTTATTCACCTGCTCTGGGATTTCCCATTTGCCAGAATTAAAAACGCACTGTATTATAAATGAGAACAGCTTGTTGAGAGCAGTGGTTTAAGGCTTTCTGGAAATAGATGAATACAACATGTTCTGTTATATTTGTAGCAAAATTAGCTTATTGAGTGACTATAGGGTGGTTTTTATTTTTTGAACAAGCATAGGAAATATGTTCCTGTGGTGGTATTATTGATAATTATAAATTCTTCCTGAAGAAAGTAATCATGCAGGCTTTATAGTAAACCTCCTTTTAGGAAAGCAATTAGTATTCAGTTTGGTATCCAGGTAAACAATATTTACATCAAAATAGTAGAAGGTTATTTGGATATATACCTTAAAAATTCTCTGCATTGCCCCATAAAAAGAAAATAAAATAGTAATAATATTTTCATAATCATAGATCAGTTGGTAAACTCTCCTTATTATAGTTTATCTAAGTGGATTTTGACTAAATATCTAGATAATCATTTTTCTGAAAAAAAGGGGAAGAGGATGCATGTAAACTATAGTTGAAAAATAAATTTAAAAAGGGGTGAGGGGAGGATAGAATAAAGTTCACCCTACTTTGTCTGCCAACACATTTTGCTTTCATAGTTTTGCTTATTTTATAATCCTAAGCAACACTTTTACTGCTTAGAGATATTTACTAACATAATGAAGGAAAATTTGAGTTATCTTTATTTTTCATTTTCTCATAGCTAAAGATTATCTAGATGCTTAGATATCATATATATATATATAT
>NW_006299719.1:2857815-2859973 GCF_000327345.1 Myotis davidii
CAATGGGAAAGAATAGAGGTGAATGAATATAAAACAGTTCAGTCTTATTCCTGTTTATTTTATTGCCCATAGTACTTACAAAATCTTCTAAAATACTGGATTACTTTTTTATTTATAATGTTAATTGTCCACTGTTTCCCCTATTCAGACATGACCTCTACAGAGTCAGGGCATCTTGGGCCTAAATGATAGTGGAAGCACTCAAAAAGTTTCCTTGAATCATTTTTGAATTGAACTGAACAGTCTTTAAGCATCAGTGTAACGTCCTCTGGAGACACTAGAGCAAGAAATGATTAATGTGAAGATTCAGGTTCACCTAGAAATGAATCCAATCTCTAATACATGCGATGTGCTCTATGTGCTCCATGACCCGGGGAAAGTGACCTGACACTCAGCTAGGGCACTGCCGTAACCTGTGGTTAAAAAGCAGGTTCACACACCCCTTCACCCCCACCCCCCCTCATCCTCCCACCCACACACTGACATTTCATTTTCTTTGGGAAATGAGACTGTGCTTTATATATATATATATATATATTGATTTCAGAGAGGGAGGGGAGACTGATAGAAACATCAGTGATGAGAGAGAATCATTGATCAGCTGCCTCCTGCACGCCCTGCACTGGGGATCGAGCCTGCAACCTGGCATGTACCCTGACCAGGAATCGAACTGTGACCTTCTGGTTTCTAGGTCGATGTTTAACCACTGATCCACACTGGCTGGGCTGACATTTATTATACTTTTAGTACATAACATGTAAAAGCTTGAATATGCTACAGCATACTTATACATATAGTATTAACTTTCAAAAATTTTGGGCTCAGCGTTTTATGCATTTTTTTTAATTTTTAGCAAATTAAAAAACAGCAAGATAAGTTTTGATATTTTATATTTTATAAAATTGACCTTTGTTTTTTGGTATGTGGGGATGTGTAGATGTGATGTGGGTGAGTGTGTGTGTGTGTGTGTGTGTGTGTGTAGTCATAAATGTCAATGTAAGAGATGTAACACTAGAGTAAAATTTTGGTTTTGTCAGCACAAACCTGAACTTATTTAGCTTTAAATGGGACAAAGAGATGATTTATCATATGTTATAGCAGCATTTAATGAAAGTAGTTTATATACAAAATATATAGAGTAAGAAAATACCTGTCATGTGAAAAATTACTTCTTTGAACACCCCAAAATTTAATGTTTACACAGAAGCTTAAAGATAATCTTGAATATATATATATATATATGCAAAAATTTGTTCTATTCTAGTGAGTTATGTTTAATCAAGTATAGTTACCTCAATCACAGATCATTTTTTAAAAAAGTTTTATATAACGTGTGTTAAAGTGAACTATAGAAATATTTTAAATTATATAGCTTCAGAATGATACATGGATCACTGTAAATTACAAAGGGTAAGGAAAAATGGAATGAATTTTTAATAGACCTAATTTCTCCTTTTAAAAAATAGAGGTTGTTAAATGAGCATCTTAAGAAGTATTAAATTATTCACAGATATATAAAACATTAATAGGATATTTGTATTGGGTGGCTAATCTCTAATTTCTAAGTTTATTTACAGGATACATAGCATCTTTCCAGTTTCTTATATTAGCAGTTATACTCTTCAATTACATATACATTTTTTTTCTAAGGATTTGACTTCATCACCAAATCATTTTTTGTATCTATAAAATATATTGTGCAGATTGACCTTTTCCTTTTTGCAGTGTTGTCAAAATACTTTTTGGATATAAATAAAACATGCTTAACTCTCTTTTCCTAATATTCTTTTTTACTGCAATCTATAGGAATGGGCAAAAGTAGCTTTACAGTTGTGAGTAGGCAAAACAGAGTTTATTCTTGTGTTGTTATTTATTAACTAGAGTCCCGGTGCACAGATTTGTGCATGGGTGGGGTTCCTCAGCCTAGCAGGTGATTAGGGCCTATCAGGGCCATCTCGCCCAGTCCCTACCAAGGCTGATCAGGGCGGCCGGCCAGCTGGGGGGAGGGACTGTTGGAGGTTGGCAGTGGGAGCGCACTGATCACCAGGGGCAGCTCCTGCATTGAGCGTCTGCCCTCTGGTGGTCAGTGGATGTCATAATGACCGGTCAACCCAGGTTGTAACAGTCACTTAGGCTTTTATATATATACTAGAGGCCT
>NW_006299719.1:2860583-2885493 GCF_000327345.1 Myotis davidii
AGGAGCCTGTGGGTGTTTTCAGGCTAGGACTGAAGCTCCCAACCGCTCCTTTTTTTCTTTTTCTTTTTTTTTAATTTTTTTATTCTGGGCCAGCTTTAGCTCTGAGGCCTCAGCTGCTGAAAACAGGTTTCTGGCCTTTGTTTACGGTCTGTATCTGATACAATGTTGTGGTCCCGCTGACTGAAGCCCCGCTGGGAATGTTGGAGTCCGCCGTCACTGAAGCAAGCAAGCCTCATGTTAGTTTCATGCTGCCTGGCTGCCGGCCGCCATCTTGGCTGCCAGTTTGCATATTACCCTTTTATTATATAGGATTAATATTCCATTCTCCTGATGATGGACATTTGAATCATTTTTAATTTTTGTCTTTTAATTGTCACCTCAGAAGGAGAATTTTAATATTTTACTATTAAATAAGTCAGCTATAGTTTTTTTGGGTGGGGTTTGTATCTATCTTCCCCCCCATTTTTATTGAAATGTAGTTGATATATAGCATATTAGTTTCAGATATACAACATATATATTGTTTTATAAAAGTTGCTTAAGAAATGAAATATTTAAGTATCACAAATTCATTTACTTAAAATTTTGAAAATAGTTTCCAAAATAGAAATGGAAATGTAGAAACACATGCAATATATATATATATATATGTGTGTGTGTGTGTGTGTGTGTTTGTGTGTGTGTGTGTGTGTGTGTGTGTGTATTTAGAGGCTCAGTGCACAAAACTCATGCACAGGGGTGTGTGTGTCCCTCAGCCCAACCTGCACCCTCTCTGATCTGGAACCCATCAAGGGATTTTCGACTGCCCATTTAGGCCTAAATGGGCAGTCGGACATCCCTCTCACAATCCAGTTCTGTTGGCTCCCCACCGCTTGCCTGCCTGTCTGATTGCCCCTAACCGCTTCTGTCTGCCAGCCTGATCACCCCCTAACCACTCCCCTGCCAGCCCGATTGCCCCTCAGTGCCCTCCCCTGCCAGCCTGGTCACCCCTAAATGTCTTCCCCTGCAGGCCTGGTTGCCCCAACTGCCCTCCCCTGCTGGCCTGGTCGCTTTCCACTGCCCTCCCCTGCAGGCCTGGTCCCCTCCAACTGCCCTCCCCTGCAGGCCTGGTAACACGCAACTGACCTCCCCTGTTGGCATGGTTGCCCCAAACTGCCCTCCCCTGCAGGCCTGGTCCCCCCAACTGCCCTCCCCCACCATCCTGGACACCTCTCACTGTCCTCCCCTGCAGGCCTGGTCCTCCCAACTGCCCTTCCCTGCAAACCTTCCAACATCATTCTGGACATCCTTCCAGATGAAGCCACGGTGGCAGGGGCCGTGGCAGAGGTGGTTAGGGGCGATTAGGCAGGCAGGTGGAGTGGTTAGGGGAGATCAGGCAGGCAGATGAGCGGTTAGGGACAAGCTGGCAGTCAGGCGAGTGGTTAGGGGTATAGAACTGCTAGTTTACTACAATTACAAAGTAAAATAATCAGGCATAACTTCTCTCACTACCTGCTCCAAGAACATACCACCCTCGCCACTGCCAGGATTATTGTCACCTGAGTCACAAAATACCTGCTCAACCTTCACTACCAAAGCAAGTACAGTGTGGCCCATCACCTCTTTCCACTTCCTATTTGGAACCTGATTGGTGGAACCTCGGTCACTGCTGGAGTCTTGCTGAAAGGGAGTTTCAGAAATACTGTTTTGAGCTCTACATTCTCTGCAGTACAAAATGGTGCAGAAAAGGAGATTAGAGGAAAGACAGATGAAACCCTTCCGAATCCACTATAATTTTGTAAGTGGCAGAGTTTGGATTCAACCACAAATAGTGTGGTTCCAGGACCACTGTTTTATATAGTTCAACCTATTAAGGGGATTTAAAATATTATGCTATATTTTTTCTTAATACATTTCATCCATTATTGCGCACAAGCCACTGAGCTTAGTGTTGTAAGGACACAGGTCTTGGACACATAGGAATAATTCCATGCCCTCAAAAATTGCAACTGGCTTTGAGAATTAGGAGGAGGAATGTGCTCTGTTGCTGAAGAGAATTCTCAGCAGTGCCCGAGGCGTCGGTCCCATGTCATCTCCATCAGACCGATGCAGGCGACTTTCTAGAGTTAGGAGCCGGAATGCTTATAGAGTCTTCTGTAGCCACGGGATTTCTTTGCCATACTTCATTCCACTTCTCTGAGATAACATTTGGCTGCAGTTTCTAGAGCAGGTGGCACTTGAGAATCAAAAATACCCTGAGGCAAGTGAACATCCCTCTGCTTACAGTCTGGCCTATATAAAGAATGTTAAACTAGCAGGTGTCCTTTCTCGGAAGCATTTGCCCACAAACCAAAAAGAGGCATTTCTTGGGAATATATTTCAGACTTTACGGGACTGGGGAGCAGAGGGAAGTTCCTGAAATACTAGCAGTGTCAGGGACATAGTGTGTGCAAGTGGACAGGCTGTTTCAAATCCCCCTGGCCTGCCGCAGAGCCTATCCAGGCACAATGGGGTTTTCCCTGTATTCCTCCAGAGAGCAAAGTCGAAGATCTCTTGGTAGATGTTTCTGTTGTGCCTAGAATGCTAGCAGATTAAAGCACAGAAAGCAGTGTCATTGTTGCTAAATTATATGTTACATTAAAGCTATATTCTCAATCAGGTAAGTCCCTAGCTTTTCAGAGTACTGCTACTGTGAACGATAAAGCAGCGAGGGTAGCCGCTAAATCCTTTTATTAGGGATCATGGAGGACAAAAGGAAACCATGCAGAACACCTCTCGGTCTAATAAAATTAATGAATTTAATTAGACACATCGTTAAAAACTACATAAAATAATCCCAGAATGTGCATTATAGCATGTAAAAAGAATGGAACTCCGTTGTTCCACTCTATTTTAATATTTGTCAGTAAAACTCATCAAGCAGAAAGATGGTAAGAAGATGGAATAGATTAATCTCAACATGGTTTGCAATACATCGATTGTTTTATGAGTCAGATTTCACAGAAAACTACTAAGTTTTCACTTGAGCTTTTACACCAGAAATAAACAGCTCAGATCAAGATACATCATCAGAGGCATATGGAACTAAGCTATGAGGGAATGATTTTAATGTGTCACATATTTCAATCAATATTTTTGTTATCAAGATCAATGAAAATGTTTTATTAAAACTTCCTATGGATGTAGACATTGGAGAATATTTTAGTGTTAGCAAACTATTTCTAAAGAAATAAGTGGAAATAACTAGTCTAACCATTTTACAGACTTAATCAATTGAAGATTTATGTTAATCTTTATTTGTATAATTTAAATGTTTTTAAGTGTTAATCTGCTATTTGAAAGTCAGTATAATTATTCTACTTAAAGCAAACTAATTAAAATAATGTAGTTTTCATTGTTAATAAATATCATTACCAAATAAATGTGTGTGTGTGACATACACACACAGGTGTGCCAGGAGGGTGGGAATCATGTTGGGATATTTTGTTTCTATGAGGTAGGGATTAAGTGAAGTGTAATTAAAACCACTTTTGACTATTTTAGTAAACAGATATTGGTTGATTATCTCCTGTATGTACAACAAGGTGTTTAATTAGCATGAAGGCTGCATATGACTAAGGAAATCCAAAATGCTAAATCTGAGGTTGTAAATGGAATGTTATTATTCACAATTCAAAAGGATATATGTTTTGCAAAGCAATTCTTTTTAAATGCTATTAGTAATGCATTTGCTGCTTTACAGATCATAGTTACTTTTGAAAGACATTTGATGGATAGATAGATATATTTAAACTTAAAATTTATGGCTTTACTTTCTTTCTGAATATCTTTTAATGTGCACAACATTATAAAATAAGAAAGTATAGAATGGTATTATATAAAAATAAAAGTTGTTTTGTTTTGTTTTTAAATAAAAGTTTTGCACCGATACCACCCCCATCTCCATTGCATTCCCCAGAGTGAAACTTATTTACAGTATGTCTTGAAAATGGAAATCTCTGTTATTTTTTGCTGACCCTCCAAACTGAGTTGAGAATCATAATAATATTGCCCAAGGTTGTTTCCCTATTTAATATTTGTCTTATGTTTCAAAGAGGCTGATCAACTTTTGCTTAATTTCAGGCTACACATAAAAGACCATCTAAACTTTAAATTAACCCAGATGTTCTTAAGCGATGTCCTATTACTGGTTGAACCCTAATTGCTCTCTTGATTTCATGAGCTTATATTTGTGTTATCAGAACTCCTTTGCCACCCTTCCCTCCATCACGATGGCATGGCAGAAGAGGTAAGACCTACACCTTCAAGACTCAGAATCCACATTTAATTTCCTTTCTTTTAGTGTGTGCCCCTTACTTGAGTTTAGATTAGTTAGTGTATTGTCATCTGTGGTACTTTCTGCATATGGCAGGAGTAATTCCCTCTCTGGCACACCCATTAAATGCCTACAGCCTTCTCTAGTGAAGCAGTAAAAAACACTACCCTTCCTTACCTCCCACATATGCACCTCCCAAGGTGTTGTTCTCATTTGAAATCCATGTGTATAGCCTGCTTTGTTAGGCTGCAATCCGCTCATATCTGCTGGGTCCAGGAGCCATTGATGGTATCAGCATTTCTGGCACAAGTAACATCACTTGAGTCACTGACACTAATGCCTCACTGGCCTTAACAAGTTTGAAGACCCAGACTGTTGAGGCAGGCTGAAACCTTGAACAAAAATTTGCATAAATTGAAGGAAGAGATGATAGCTATAATATGAATTAACTTAAAATTTGCTATTAGGTAGCATTATCAAACTTATTGCCAGCCATATTTTCTTGATCTATGATTTATGGTGGTAATTACCTTTTTAAAAATGTTTTTATTGATTTAGAGAAAGGGACGGGAGAGATAGAGAGATAGAAACATGGATGAGAGAGAATCATTGATTGGCTGTCTCCTGCAAGTTCCCTACTGGGCATTGAGCCCGCAATCCAGGCACATGTCCTGACTAGGAATTGAAACTGTGACTTTTTAGTTCATGGGTCACTGTTCAACTGCTGAGCTACCCTGGTGAGGCTCCCATTCTTTTTAGAAAGTGTTCGTCTCAACCCAGAGTAGTGTGACATTATTTTATACTCTCACTGAAAAAAAAATCACATAAAAATATAAAAGGCAAAAATCAGTGCATCGTTCACAGCTTCTCAAGGACTTCTATTTCTGGTGAAGTTCTTTGCCTTTTACTGACATAACTCCAAGGCTCACTTCAAGAAGTTTAACAAAGCAAAACTCTGAATCAAAGGCATGTTCAATCTCTGTCTTCCAGGAAACAAACAAACAAAAAAAATCATCTGGTTTTGGAAAGCCAATCTTTTCAAGATTCTACTGATCCCATTTTGGCATCAAAAACAACAGTGCCATTTTTATACTACATCTTCTTACAAGAATTAACTTGGTCAAAAACTCAAACTTTTCATGAGTACTCTAATTTCCCTTCAGTAATAATCTGCAAGCTCAATGAATTGCAGTGTGACTCTCCTAGGTGATCAGTTAGGTCAGGTGCTTCTGTTCCCAAGGATGGTGGGAAATAGAATAAATGATATTTTTAAACATTTTTCTTGTACTCTTTATTTAGAAACAAAAAAACAATATCTTCTAAAATATTTTCTCGTAATTTGAAATATTATAAGGAAGGGGAAAGCTTCCTTTCAAAGAAGAATCAGTTTTGTTTATGTAATCACTACAGGTGTGGTGCACGAATTCTTGCACTGGTTGGGTCCGGCCAGCCTGCCCCGATTGGGGCTGATCGGGGTCAGGCTGGCGGGGAAAGTTGGCTGGCCGGCCCTGCCCCTGATTGGGGTCAGGGGGCCAATTGGAGGCAGGGCTGGCCAGGGGGAGGGGCCACAAGCAGTTGGCTGGCTGGCCCTACCCCATGGTCAAACTCCCAGTCGAGCCCTGACCGGTTTGGCTCAGCAGATAGAGCGTCAGCCTGCGGACTCAGGGGTGCCGGGTTCGAATCCGGTCAAGGGCAGGTGCGATCAGGGCTGCAGTGCGCATCAAAGCAATCAGTCCTTCTGGTCGTTTCAGCATTCTGGTCACTTGGCTTTTATATACATAGATTCCAAGTCTGATTTTCATGTTCATTGTATTAGGGCTATCAGGTGAAACAAAATCCATAAGAATGAGCTAGATCTATTTCTACATTTCTGTCTATATATCATGTGTATAGGTATATCTGGTCTGACTGCAGTTAGTAAGTTGAAGGGCTATAGGTGAAGGGTGAAGCATAGTAAGTCCTGGGATGGACTTCAGTCTGGGCTTGCTTGTTTGTGTGTTCATTTTGGCTCTGGACATAGGTCCTAGGGAGGAAAGGGCTTGCAGACTTGGGAGGCATGGAGCTCTTCTCTGGCCTAAATGACTCCTTTCTACTCAAATGCTGTATAAAAAATTTGGAAACTGGGAGACAGGACTGAAAGAGAAAGAAGGAGAGAGAGAGAGAGAGAAGAGAAGAGATGGGTAGAGATAGGAGAGAGAAGTTTTAAGGAATTGACACACATGATTATGAAAGTTTGCCAAGTTTCAAATCTGTAGGGTAGGCCCCAGGAAAAGTTGAAATTTGAGTCCAAAGGCAGTTGTCTGGAGAATTCCTTCTTGTTTTTTGTTCTCTTAAGGCCTTCTACAGATTGGATGGAGGACACCCACATTATGGAGGATAATCTGCTTTATTTAGAGCCTACTGCTTTAGATGTTAGTCTCATTTAAAAACATTTTTTTCAACATAAAATTCTAAAATAACGTTTAACCAGGTATCTGAGCTCTATGGCCCAGACAAATTGACACATAGAATTAACTTCTGCATTCAATGAGTTGATCAATTCTGAAAGTTTTAAGTATAAAATTATAACTTACATTGTTTTATGATTAGTAAATTATAACGTGAAATTTTACAAATGTTTTCACAAAGAGAAAATAGAGGTATGGCTGGCTCAGTGGGCCATGTGGTAGAAGTGTAAACACGATAGAACAACAATAGTACCCTGCTTGACAAAGCAATCTTCATGGTGCTGTCATACACAAGAGTAATATCCAGGCTTAAGTGTTGTGAGAGGTTGTACTGACTGAGAGTCTGATGGTATTTGAGGAAAATGAAAGCCACCTAACTTTGAGAGGGCAGAAAATCCAGGATCAAGGAAAGATCACTGTCTGAATCTTCTTAGAAAAAGTAATTTGAAATACTGAACTAAAGTAGATACAATTCCTCAGCTTTTCTCATCCTTCACCACACTTTCCCCATTTCCTTGCTTACTTTTCTACTTATGATTTTCCTTTTCTCTGGCATTGCTCTCATATTCTTTCTATTCTAAACACACACACACACACACACACACACACACACACACACACACACACACACGATTTTCCTATAATAGCCTACTCTCTAAAGATAGCAGCTATAAATTTTATTTTACCAGCTCAGATTTGCATCAAATAACCCTAGCTGGTTTGGCTCAGTGGATACAGCTTTGGCTCTCGGATTTAAGGTCCCCAGTATTATTCTGGTCAAGGGTATCTACCTGGTTGTATGCTCGATCCCTGGCCCTGATCAGGGTGCGTGCAGGAGGCAATCAATCAATGTGGCTCTCTCACCCTGATGTTTCTCTTTCTATGTCTCTCCATTTCTCTTCCACACTCTCTAAAAAATAAAAAAAAAATAAATAAATAAATAGAAAAATATCCCCAGATGAGGATTAACAGATTTGCAACAAATAAATCTTATTTTGCTTTCTCTACTTTATGTATGAATTTCTGATTTGGAGTCGCCATTCACTTGTGTTGGCTGTAAAAACAGTTTTGGTTCTGGCTTCCCAAACTCCAAAGCTCGGTCACAATTTCAGTCTCATAAGGCACTCTGACTTAAGCATTGGTCCAGACAGTTTGTTGGTTATGGTAAGCCAATAATCCAGGTTGTCATGCAATCCTCAGGTCTAGTGGTTCTCTGTACCTCTCATGAGCCAGGTTGGCAACTTGGGTGCTCATTTCCCTGGGGTCCAATCTTCCTAGATGCTTCATGAGGCAGGGCTAAACATGCAATCCTGACTTCCCACTTTGCTGAAGAATGAATACATTAAAATTCAGATCACTTAATGAAATAGGTCAGAGATTCATTCTGATACATTAGTTCAGATGGCTTCTTAACAAACAGAAGGAAGAATTAAAGAAAATTTTGGTGTGTGTCATGGAGGTGATGCTAAACAAAGGAAAATAAAAGAGCAACACTAGAAAAAGTAGGTATATGGAAGTTTTGGAGAAACCCCAAATTACTCAACAAGAACCCATTTAAGAGGAGAGCTGGCAGGATTGCAAGCTATGCCTTTGCTAAGCATGATAGTGACAGAGGACCTTGGAAAAGGAGGTTGATTTTCAGTGAGGACATCACTTAAGACTTACCGGATAAATCACCCAAATACTCTAACAGTGTTCCCAAAAGCCGAGATCCAAAACCGTTACATCTTTTGAAATAAGTCATTCCTAGTCAGAGGGCTTTTTGAGGAAGAGGTCAGAGGAAGCAGGAGAGGGGAGGAGAAAAGGCAGAAGTTCCAGGAAGTGTAATCAGCAACAAATTGAGAATTGGATGCATTGTTCCTTCTTGGGACATTGCACACTCCCATTTCCGATCCTAGGAAGATCTATTCTCTTTTGTATCTTATAGACTGCTTTCTGTTTTTTTTTTTCTTTTCTCTTCTCTGCATCCTCCAGCCTGGGGAGATTATTTTCTGTTCTTCTATGTTTTTCATCACTCACCATATCACTCCATCTATGTATGTCACTTCACGTATGTAGGTGGGTCATTCCCACTGAATTGCTAGGTAGGTCTCAAAATTGTTACTAATCTCTGTCCAGATATAAATTAGACCTTACAAAACTAATGTGTGTTTTTGTTTGTTTTAAATATTTTTTTATTGATTTCAGAGAGGAAGGGAGAGGGAGAAAGAGATAGAAACATCAATGATGAGAGCGAATCATCGGCTGTTTCCTGTAGCCCCTCCCCCCCCCCCCCCCCCCCCCCGCTGGGGATCAAGCCCACAACCAGGGAATGTGCCCTTGACCTGAATTGAACCTGGGACCCTTCAGTCTGCAGGCCGAGGCTCTATCTACTGAGCCAAACCTGCTAGGGCAAAATTAATGTTTTTTGGATGGTATTCTGTCTACAGATACCCTTTGATCGCTTAAATGACATAATTAGATGTTGCCCAAAAGAAGGACCAAATTGGATTCCAACCAGTATAAGTGAGGTGGCAGAGCCTTGTTATTTCACAGTGTTGCTACTGTCTTTTATGTCCACACCATTTTAAAATTTTATTTGGCATCACCGCAGTTCAGGTTTTAAATTATTTAATGCAATAGTGTCATTTTTATAGATTACAATAGTGTCTTCTTTTTCCAACTTTGAGATATTATTGACATGCAATATATCTAACTTTAATGTATACAACATGATGATTTGAACATGTATGTATTAAAAATGGTTACCACATTAAGTTAGTTAACATTTTGAGCCCTCACAATATTAGCTTTGTGTGTGTGGTGATAACAGTTAAGATCTCTCCTGACAACTTTCAACTACATAATATGGCACTGTTAATTATAGACACCATGCTATGCATTAGATTCCCTGAACATATTAATTTTATAACTGAAAATTGGGGGGAATTATTTTCTAGTTAGAAAAAAATTGCCTCCCTTAATGTTTGTAACCACCACCCATGTTCTTTTATTTTTTTAATTTTTAAAATATATTTTATTGATTTTTTACACAGAGGAAAGGAGAGGGATAAAGAGTTAGAAACATTGATGAGAGAGAAACATCAATTCAGCTGCCTCCTGCACACTCCCTACTGGGGATATGCCCGCAACCAAGGTACATGCCCTTGACCAGAATCAAACCTGGGACCCTTCAGTCCACAGGCTGAGGCTCTATCCACTGAGCCAAACCGGTTAGGGCCCCATGTTCCTTTAAATCAATGGCTCTGCCAGGCCAGTGTGACTCAGTGGTTGAACATTGATCCATGAACAAAGAGGTTACCAGTTCTATTCCTGGTCAAGGCACATGCCCTGGTTGAGGGCTCGATCCCTAGTACTGGGCCTGTAGGAAGCAGCTGATTGATGTTCTTTCTCATCAATGTTTTATCTCTCTATCCTACTTCCTTCCTGTCTCTCTAAAACAAAAAAACAAAACAAAACAAAAACATATCTAAAAATAAAATAAATCATCGGGTCTTCGCTTCAATAAAAGGGGGAAGAAACCAAATAGTTATTGGCTGCACCATAGATATAATATGTCAATTCAGAATCAATCAATGACTGCATAACTTGATGGAACTTTAGAAGACAAAACAAAACATTAGGATATTAGAAGATAAAACATAATAACATTGGATATATTATGGAAGAAGTAATGAATTGTGGAAAATATAATTAATATATAAACTATAATGAAGATATACTAAGATAGGACTCTCATTGCCACTTTGTACTTTCAGATAGTTATATAAGAAAAAAAGTAAGCCAAAGAGGTATTATCTCCCTTTTATCAAAAGAGAAAAATAAGATTCAGGGCCATTAATATTCTTAAGATAAATAAAAACTGTGAAGAATTAGGTCTATTTTGTTAATGTTCAAGTTGGAAAACGAAAATGGAGAAACGAAATAGACTGCCTAGTATTATGGATAGCCTATGGAATGTGGAATAAAATAAATTAATTTTACATTTCATTTTGCTACTTAACCACTGTGTGGCATTCTTCATATTAACAACTCTAAATCTCACTTTCTTGTCTGTAAAATAATGCCTTTTCACAGAATTACTGTGAAAATGTGATGATCATTACAAAATGAAAAGAATGAAGCACCTGATAGGTGCTCAGGAAAAAATCTATTACCTTTTTGTACTTATCTCTTGTAGGAAGCAGAGATGTAAGGTGCAAATTCCTGCCACAAACATTTCAGAAACTTGCACAACAATTCTCACTATTCCCTGTAATTCTTTGTTTGACTTTCAGAAGCTCCATTGCAAAATCAGTTATTCTCTTATTCATATCAATAAGGGGTTTTTATGGAACAAAGGTTTTTATGACTACAAACTATGAGAACTTTCATAATTTGGATTAGAAAAGAAAATGAGTTTTTATATTTATCATTACTCATTTGTCATGAGTGTTCTTTATCTGTTAGTCTCCATTAAACTCTGATGTCTTTGCACACCCATGTTTTATCTTACTCATCTCATACTGTACTATGTCTAATGCTGTGCCTAATGCTTATTAAAATAAATTGACTTAATAACAGTACTTTATGCATATTGGTATAATTATATTAATGATTCATTTTTTCTCATAATGTTAGGTTCATAATCTGTTATGCTTTGAGAAGTGAGAAAAGAAAGGGAGCCAAGTGGTTAATTTCTATAAAACCTAGTATAAGGAGACAAAATACATCTAATAATTATAATTAGAATAACTAATATTATTTCACTCCAGCTACATGCCAGACTTGTGGTACCTGCTTTTTATGGGTTACATGACTTAATCCTCACAACAATTTAATAAGATAGGCACTGTTGTTATCCTCATTCTACAGATGAGAAAACTGAAGTTTAGAAAAGTTTAATAATCAGCCCAAGGACATGCAACTCACATTCAATTCGCTATACACTGGAGCCTGAAAAGTCTGCACATTGTCATATACAGTTATTAAATTTGTGTAACTATTATTGACTCCTACTCAATAAGTCAAAACTAAATGCAGTAAACCAAATAATGTAAGCAACATGATAGAATAACTACTCATACATTGGGTTTCTATTTATTTTCAGGTTCCCAAAGATAATATCTATATTTTTACTATGACAATTACAAATAATAGTATATTATTGGAGTTAACATATAGAGATAGAAATCACAGATCAATAGATGAAATATAAAATGAAATAGGATAAAAAGTTGTGAAAGCCAGGTATACACTATTGTATTTCTTAGCATGTTTATTCATAGGTTATATAGTATCCTTAAGTTTCTGAATTCATACAAATACTACTTGAAATAATTAAGAGTTGGTTATATAGTTTTGATTGGAGAAAAGATCTGTTCTGGCTTATAATATTTTTAAATTCTGCATAACCTGGCTTTTAAAAAACAAGCATCAAAAAGTGGCTAATGATGGAAAATAACTTCTTTCCAGAGAGAGCATAATAAAATGTTAAGCAAATATTAGAAATATTTTTCCAATTTTTTAGAGAGTTTATCAGGTTAACATTGGTTTAACAAAATCATACAGGTTTCAAGTATACAACTCAACAAAACGTCATCTGCACAAGGCATGGTGTGTCCATTGCCCTAAACAAAGTTTCTTTCTGTTCCCATAATGTTAGGTTCATAATCTGTTATGCTTTGAGAAGCGAGAAAAGAAAGGGAGCCAAGTGGTTAATTTCTATAAAACCTAGTATAAGAAGACAAAATACAAAGTTTCTGTTCCCATTTTCCCTCCCTTTGCCCACCTCCACCTCCCCCACAAGCTGCTTTCCCTCTGGCTATCACCATACTGTTGTCTCTGTCTATGTGTCTTATTTATATTTGGCTTAATTTCTTCACCTATTTCTCCCAGCCCCCCAAACTCCTCCTCTATGACATCTGTTTGTCTGTTCCGTGTATTCATGCCTCTTTTACTGTTTTCTTTGTCAGTTTATTTTGTTCATTGGATTCCACATTTAAGTGCGATTATATGGTATTTATTTTTCTCTGACTGGGAATGGACAAGTTCTAGGAGTATTCATTTCTTTAAGCCTTTGCACTCCTATCAGTTGATATAGTGAAAGTCCATATTGTGGCTTTCTAAGCAATATCATCAGTGTTTTCATTCTTTTATATATTAGCTTGACTGGGGTAAAAATGAGAAGAAAGGTTTTCTAATTATACATTTTTAAAGAATTCCTAACAATACATGCAAGATTTTACATACAGGCATAAACCAGTCCAATTTTTTTCTATCTCCTAATTGTCATATTTCCTTATTTTACAAACATAAAAATCAGTATTTTTAATGCAAATTTTGGGTGGGTTGGTTAAGCTAGTTAGAAGTTTGCCACTTAAATCAGTGAGTGTTCATTTTCTTTTAGTGGGTCCTGACCTTAGGAAGGAATTAAAGACAGTTCTCAAGTTTCTGGCTGCATAGTAAGAAGAATGTCTTTCCAAAGCAAATAGAGAGGTGAAGAAAGAATAATGCTCATTTGTAATTTTGGAAGACAAACAGTGATTATAATACTTGTCTCAAAATAACTCCTTAGAATCAATTGAAGGTTAATAAGTTTCTGTAGCTTCTTATCAAGAAAGTCTTTCATTAACAATACTCATCTCTGTGGTGTTAAAAAGAATCAGGCATGAGTGCACTGTACTTATCACATGTTGAGAATTAGATGTATTTGTATTTATGACTCTTCCTTTTTTTTTCCCCTCTGAACCATTAGCCCCAATATCCCTTGAAATAAAAGATTCAGATAAAACAGAGTGAAATAATAGCATAGATTCTGAATTATTTTACCTTTGAATTGTGTTTTGTTATTGTTTTAATTTATCTTTATTGTTGAAAGCATTACAGATGTCACCCTTTTTCCTCCACCTGGCTCCTACCCTCCCCCCAGCCTTCTGGAATTGTGTTTTAACATTTAACACAACTTTAAATATGTATCTGATATCCTTACTACTTTTTGTAAACTACCTATTCTAGGCTTGCTGCTGTGATTTAAGGAATTTGTCCAGACAATCACATTTTTAAATTATTTTGTATGTTGTTTAGTTGCAAAGGTTTTTATGTGAAAATGATATTAAAGTAATAGAATGCTTTTTATACCATGGTAACTGTGTCTAATAATGGCAAGTTACTCACCTGGAAGTTATTGATTCATTGCAACCAGGAGAAGAAGACTCTAATATTAAAATCTGTTCATTATAATCTCCTAGCTGGTTTGGCTCAGTGGATGGAGCATCCACCTGTAGACCAAAGGGTCCCTGGTTTGATTCCAGTCAAGGGCACGTACCTTGGTTGCAGGCTTCTCTCTAGCCTGGGCCTTTCTCAGGGTATGTGCAGGAGGCAAACAATTGATGTGTTTCTCTCACATCGATGTTTCTCTCTGTCTTTCCCTCTCTCACTCTCTCAAAAAAATCAATAAAAATATCATTGGGTGAAGATTAACAAGAAAAAAAATCTGTTCATTATAGTGGTGTTTTAAATGAAAGGAAAAACTAGTCTTAAAAAAGCTAGAAGTGGATGCTTAACTATGGCTTGCATTGAATTAAAATTAATGCCAAGCATAGTAAACCAGAAACGGGAACAGGAGGCTTGGTTCATGGTCTCTGTTTGGCCACTCTCCACCTCTGTGGCTTTAAATATCTCTCTGAAATCCTAAGGAGGTTGCAATATCTATTTCCTACTCTATTCTATATCTTTTCTCTCATAATTATGCTTTCCTTGTCAAATAACTATACATTCTTGATTCCATGAAGTACTTTCTTTATATTATCATGTTTTTCTTATATAAATAAGTTATATCTTTATGATAATATGAAATATTCCTTTTGCTAAAATGTTATATATGTAAAATGAATCATATTGAATTATTTACATATCCTCAGACTCTTAGTCTTAAGTTATAAACTATAAATAGTATATCATTTATTTAGTTCTAGAATGGGTAATCATATTGCATATAGATCATATTTGCTTATGTAATGCTATACTTCTGAAGGAATTCAAATGATCATGAGACAAAATGTAAATTACAACTAGGAGGGTCTCACTGATAATGCCTCTAATGAACTTAGGGGAGAACGTTAACAGTTCATGGTATTGAAATAGTACTTAGGTAAGAATGAACACAATAATTGGTAAAAATTAGAAAGTCTTTCTGAATCTCTGTCATAATATCTGGCCTGTTGAGTGAATGAGTGCATGAGAGGGCAGTGCAAAGTGATTTAGAAAATATTATTTGTAATACCTATTCAGTTATTTTACTTACCCTTTGAGAGGTTCTAGCAATTATTTGGTTATAAAGTTCATGTGTTGTTGTTGCTTTCTATTCTCTTTAAAAACTTGATCTTTACTGATTATTATTTCTTTTCTAGAAATCCCTATTATGCTTTAAAAAATTATGAGACTTATAAATTAGATGTATCTAGCAGTCTAAACCACAGATTTCAGGAAAGTGATTAAATAGTGTAAGGGCTCAGCTTAATGCTAGCTAGCGTTGAGGAAAAATGGCCTGTGTAGCCATAACCGGTTTGACTCAGTGGATAGAACATCGGCTTGCGGACTGAAAGGTCCCAGGTTTGATTCTGATCAAGGGCATGTACCTGGGTTGCAGGCACATCCCCAGTGGGAGGTGTGCAGGAGGCGGCTGATCGATGTTTCTCTCTCATCAATGATTCTGGCTCTCTATCTTTCTCCCTTCCTCTCTGTAAAAAATCAATAAAATATATATTTAAAAAAATGGCCTGTGTAGAATGAAATAGACTTATTATATGTGTGTGTGTGTGATTGATGTTGATATAATTATGTATTTAAATAAACTAAGTAGAATAACTTTAGAGTAGAAAAATGAGTCTTAGAGAATGCTGTGAATAAGTAAACATGTTTTAAGTCCAAAGCACAATGGATATGACATATTTTTGCCTAAAAAATGCTAAATTCATCTCTTCTTTGAAATGAAACTAAAAACCTAGCCAAGAGAACATATTAAACTTGGGTTTAAGTAGGTAAAACTGTTTAGCATATTTTAACATTTAATATAAAAACTTCTAAAAATTACATTTATGCGTCTATTCTACTCTTCCCGGGCCAATTTTTTCATATTGTCAATACAAGTCCCCTCTTCCAAAGTAAGGCCTGTTCTCTAGTAATTAGGTATGCTGATGTATATGTCGGACTTATGAAGTTTCTGAAATAGATCATTCTATTTGTAAGTATGATTTCACAAATCTGTACTGTGGTAATTTTATGTAATGAAATTTATAATATCCCCAATATAATTTCCTTTCTATGTCATCATTGCAAAGCAGTTCTGCAATCAGTTGATTCATTGTAACCTACTTTTAAGATGTGTGATTATTTCCCACCTTAATGATGTTTCACTCAAATCATTGTATATAGTCTTAAGAGAAAACTTCTTATCTGAAAAAAAAAATGGTTTCTTAAAGAAGCTGCATAAATCAAGCTTGAATCTTTTATAATGTGAATTTTATGGAGTTGTGACAAAAAGCAACTGAACACCTCTTACTAAGGCCATGAAAGGAAACAGGAATGGTTCATATATCTAAATCCATATTTTATCTGTATTTTATTTTATTTTATTTTTTTATTGATTTTTTTACAGAGAGGAAGGGAGAGGGATAGAGAGTTGGAAACATCGATGAGAGAGGAACATCGATCAGCTGCCTCTTGCACACTCCCTACTGGACATGTGCCTGCAACAAAGGTACATGCCCTTGACCAGAATCGAACCTGGGACTCTTGAGTCTGCAGACTGACGCTCTATCCACTGAGCCAAACTGGTTAGGGCTATATCTGTATTTTAATGACACTTTTGATTTTGATAGAGAGGGAACATTGAAAATACTAACTTCATTCACAATTGTGTCTAATGATTTATCCAAAATTTATAATCTCAGGTAGTGAATTCACCTCTAAACTACTACTGCTCTTGGTCATTCAGTTCTTTGTCAAAAAGTTTGACAAAGTGATGAGTTTCTTATTCAAAATGCATGGTTGTCTTCCTTAGTCATATTTTTATTTTGCTTTTTCATTCAAAGCAATGGGAATAAATTGATAACCTGCCACTTTAGAGGCAAAATCCAATCATACTAGAAATCAAAACCTTATCACTCAAATCCATGTTTTCTTCTTCTTGCCTCTGATTTCATAATTGGAATGGAGAACTCATATCTGGAGTTTAATGTGAGTGATTTAAACTAACATAGTAATGTCTACTGAACTTCTCCTGCATAATGAGACATGCCTGTAAACAAAGCACTTTGGGGAAGTGGACAGTAAAATTTTCACATCGCATGTTCCAGGGTCACTGCTTCCTCAAATTGAATCTGAGTGCTCCAATGCCTCCCAGCTTGTCATGCTACAGAATAGTGAAGCAAGAACAGTTAACTGAAATTTCAAATCTACCACTGAGAGAAAACCTTTTCCTTGTCTAATCATATTTTTATATTGTTTACAGATAATGAGTCTTTTTTACTGTATGTTATTGTTACCTTTATTAAATGTTCTTTAACTTTTCCATTATTGTTTCTTATAGCTTACGCTCAATGAATTAGCTAGTAATTATCTTTACAGTTCTTTACATTTTCTTCAATCCAATGCATTCATTTTAGAAAAGGTGCAATCTAATTTTGGTCCTGCTCAAAATCTTTGTTTAGATCCTGCTTTTACAAGGGTACATTCATATTTATTTTAGTTATTTCTGGATTTTTTACTGTCTTAAGAATTTCTTATGAATCTCCCATTTGTTTTCCATTAAACATTTCCAAAAATCTTCTATTCTCAATAAACTTAACACTGAATTTCTTCTCAGTTATTAAAGCAACTTTCTCCACCAAGATAAAGGCCTTGAATATGCACTTGATCAACTTTGCCTTTCATTGCTATGTTTCACCTCCATCCTTCCTTATTTTTCCAATCCATACTTTTTTCGTTAATGCCCTAGTCCTCTTCTGCTATTATTACCTGTGCAATTATCTCTCTCTTTATATTTAGAAATAATCTCAAGTTTTCACATCCTAAGGAAGATTTCAGCAAACCCTGATGATGCTTATAGCTGTTTTTATTTTTCTGTCAATATTTTTCCTTTACTTCAAAATGTCCTTGATCAAATAATCTGTCTTCTGCCAAACTTCCCTCACCACTTATTCCTTGTAGTCAGACTCCTGCCTTGCTTTGAAATTATTCTCATAATATCAGTGGTGACTTCAAATCACCACATACACCCAACCATCATCTTCAAAACATTCAACATTGATTGTGATTTTCTTCTGCTTAAAACTCTTCCTCATGTACTTCTGTAGCTCCTTTATAATATACTACCCTTCAGGACATGTCAGTACAGTAACGAATACCTCCAAATTGCATTAGTTTTAGCAAACAGAGGTTTCTATTTTACTCACTTTATACTCAGGGCGGCAGGACTCTGCTATACATAGTCATCAAGATATCCAGGTGATGGAGACTTCATAATCATATAGCTACATCACCTGGAACACACAGAAATATCATTGTTGATTCAGGGGAAGAAACACTGGAGTTGACTGCTATTATTTTAATGCTGCAAACCAGGAAAATCACATGTCACTTCTCCCATAGCCCATTATCCAGAACAAGTCATGTGATCCTTCTACTAGGAGAAGTTTGGGAAAGCACAAGGAATATTTGTTGAGCTCCCCTGTTTCTGCCACACCAGTCTGCTCAGTATTTTTCAGTGGGATTATTCTTCCTTTAGCTACTCCTTAAATGCAGGCCTTCTTCATGGGTGTTCCGTTGACTCTTACTCATAACCTAAAGAACTTAGCTATCATTTCTATGGAGTAGACTTCACCTATATACCCAACTTGATCTCTCTCTTTAATATTTAGCTGCTGGGTGTATATAACTTCCCCCTTCTTCAGTAAATTGTGATTAATGGAACAATTCTTATCCTAGACACCACTATTTAAATACCAAATAATTACTTCAAAGTCACATTTTTATTGTTTCTTTATTGTCTACAATAAATGTCCATTTTACTTCCTTTTTTAAATTTCCACTGTTCCAACATAACTCAGGGACTTATTACTACTTCTGTTACTGTTACTTCTACTGTTCAACTACTATTTAGCAATAACCGCAAATCTGCTATCATTTATTAAAAATCTCTTGATATATTTTTTTTCTGTAAGACAATGCCAGATTAATCATCCTAAATATTATATATATTTCTATGTTGCCTCATTTTTTAATTGGAAAGCCCATGATCAGTGGAGCTGTTTAAACAATTTTATTTTACTTTGGAGCAAATATAAAAGACATGGTTTGGTGTTGTACATTTAAAGAAAAGCACTTTTTGCCAAAACTGGTTTGGCTCAGTGGATAGAGCGTCGGCCTGCGGACTGAAGGGTCCCAGGTTCGATTCCGGTCCGGGGCATGTACGTGGGTTGCAGGCACATCCCCAGTGGGAGGTGTGCAGGAGGCAGCTGATCGATGTTTCTCTCTTATCGATGTTTCTAGCTCTCTGTTTCTCTCCCTTCGTCTCTGTGAAGAATCAATAAAATATATTAAAAAAATAATGTTAAAGAAAAGCACTTTTAATAGGAAGACAAAAATAAGTAAGAATAGTTTCAAGCAATGGTGGACATTGCACAATGAGAACAAGAAAGGATCAAAGAGTGGTTGACTATGTACCTTTTTACCCCCATCTGTTCACTTTATTTTGATTTAAAGCAATTGCCATTCAATAAATGCAGCAGGTTTTTTTTTTAAATTATTTCTTATAGTAGGTCTGTTGCTGAAGAGGCTTGCCTCTTAAATGTTTCTAGTATTTATTTAGATGTGGATTCATTTGATTTTCTGTATTATTGCTTTACCCATAAAATGTGCAATAATTAGGGAAAATTACTATGTAAGTAAATATAAATAGCTTCATAATATTAAATATAGATATAAAATATGTGTGTGCATATATATTAGTACATTATATTTTATTGCTTTGTTGAATAATGAGATGTGACACTTCAGTTTGCTTTGGTAAGGATTCAGCTAGCAAATACCCCACTTTAAAAGCTTTTCAGTTACAGCCTCATTAGAAGGAAGTTATATATATAGTTACCATGTTTACAGACCTGGGCTGTTTTTAGTATCTTCCAAATGTGAGTAGTTCATGGAACTTAAATGCAATTTTCTTGCATTTTATAGGTACAAGTTACAGTTAGAGCATGAAATATTGCCTATAGCTAAGTTACTTATAAAATAACAGGAATGCAACTTTAATGCAAATTGGCTTTTTTTTAATTTAACATTTTAATTTTGAAGGTCACACTCATAAAGACCATGGGGGCTTCTGAACTTTTTAGAGCATAATTGAATTGTCTGGATGGTAGGGGGGTGGAGTGGGGTTGAAATACCACCTGTGTCATCTAACTCATCACATCACGCAAAAGTTTTTCACCATACGAATAAAACTTTTTGTAAGTATGCTTTTTCCCTGAATTAGCTGCACTGTTCTGTGGAAGGCACACTTTATTGAGGATTGTTGTAGAAATTAAGTGGATCCTTAGTTTTCTCAGGAGTAACTCATCTGCCAACTGCTGTCCTCTAGGGATTGAAATGCTGCTTCTTAGAGTTGCAGAGTCAGCATGGCATTTTTGGTGTGAACCTTAGGAATACATAAGAGATGAGGGAATAGATGGGGGAATGGATAGATGGCTATTGAAACTATGTAAAGATCTAACCTTTATTTAAAATACCAACATGATATGTTGTTAAAACTCAGTAAATCAATTAACAGAAAAATAGGCCATTGGGAGGCAATGGATTGAATTAGGTCATGAAGGTGGGGCTCTCGTGCGATGATGTCGGTGTCCTTATAACAGAGAGAGGGCATTGGAGCTCTCTCTGCAGGTGCGCAGGGGAAATGCCATAGGAGGCACACAGAGCAGCTGGCCATCTGCAAGGCAGGAAAGCCGACTTTGCCAGCACCTTGATCATGGGATTCTAGTCTTTAGAACTGTGAGAAAAGTGAATTTTGTTGTTCGAGTCACCCAGTCTGCACTATTTGATTATGGCAGCACAGATAGTCTAATAAGACATACAGTATGATTGTAACTGCAAAAACTTGGTGGTTAAGTCTTAGCACATTTTGTCCTCAGTGGATGAAGTTCCATGCCTGATGAAAAACACAGAAAGTAATTCTAACTAATAAACAGATCTGTTAGGACTGTTTATATGTGTGTATGATGGAAACCAGGCAGTGCTCCTTCCATAACGGGAGCATAGCAATAAATCACACTTAAAATTAATGTGGTTACAGTAAGTCAAATTTACTGCTTACTGAAGTGACTAAGTTCTAGAAGGGCACCAAAACTTTCAACTCTGCAGTATCCTGAACAAATACATAGTTAAGATATTGTGCTGGTGTTTTATATGAGTAGAGATGTAATGAGTTAATGGTTTGTAATGAGATGTAATGATTGTAATAATTTAAAAAAAGGAAGAAGTACTGAAATTAGATAAAATCAATTTTAAGTAAAAATGAGGACATCCATGTACTAGTACATAGTTTTCTGCATGGACTAGTACAGAAACTTTCCTTGTGGATGTTTTAAATTAAGTATTGATTTGATTTCAAGTAACACACTTGGGCCCTTGATGATTACTATAGTTCCACATTTGTTCCTTTACTCCTCAAAAATAGAGAATTGGTCAGAAAAAGCATATAAGTGTATTTTAGTCCTTAGAAGAGAATCAAAGTATTTTATTTTTATCATCACAGTATTTAATTTTCAGTCTTCTATCATGGCAATGCCAAGATTACTATTGATGCTTTACTTATATTTAAGTGGCCATGCAGTACTAAATATAAGAATATTATCCACTTAAAATTCAATTGTATACTGCTACATATCTACACCAAAATATTTGCTTTTTCCTTTTTTAAAATCATATCAGCTAAGAGTATTTAATGATCTATAGGCAGAAGACAAAATAAACTTGCATGTATAATATTTAAAAGTAACATCTAAGTTTTAGTTTTTCATCTATAAAATAGTTTAGATGCTAACTACATCAGTGAGAATTAATTTGGTGATAAAAATCAAAGTTATACTATATAAATGGCCAAATCATTGTAGAAAATTAGCAAAATATTAGAACTGTAAGGAGAAATGTTTTCACGAAGATTACTTACCAGGCCCAGTTTCATTTTATGTGTACTATTAAAGAAGAAAATCCATGAATATAAAGAGTTTTACTCATTTTATAGTGTTTTTATATCATCCATCTGTTTTAGATATGTTAATTTATTTCCTTGAAACAGTTTCCCTTTTGCCATTTCCATTTAAGAAGAAAAGAATCATAATCCCAAAAAGTTTACAGTTCCTAAGTAGTGAACAGGACACGTCTCTTCAGCACCTCACCACATTTAAGGAATGAAATACATGAAAATATACAATGAATTTTTACTAGGTTAGAAAAAATATCTTCAGCCTGAAATTGGACAATAAGCCATTATGGTCCAAGGATATGATCAATCAAGGTCTGCCCAGTTGTTTGATTTGCCATGGTCATAGATAGATGTACTGAAGGAAATGCTCTACATTCTTGTTCTTTTTGTTAAAAGATTGATTATAGAACCATTTACAGGACACTTGCTGTGCAGCAGCATTTAAAACTCTGGAATTCACATTGGCTTCTACAATATAGAAAAATAGTAGAAGAAGGTTTATAATCAAAGTTTTTAAAACCAAGAGTCAAAATATGCCCCAAATTAAACCAAAGAGAACAGATTACAATTTCCAATGCAAAGATATGGAAGTATTAGACAAATTACTATATTCTTGATTTCTTTGATCATTTTCAGGATAATCCTAATGATCTCAGACATCTTTCTGTAGCATTTATGACATTCCTCCCCTAAGAATTAGTCAACTCATGATTATATATATATATATAAAAATATATAGTCAATTTCATGGATCTCTCAGGCCAGTCATTCTCTGGTCTTAGTGAAATTCTCATGCTATTCTCTGAACTGAAGCTTATAAGAATCTTTCCACTCTCTAGGTCTTTTGTAAAACATGAAATGGGAAGGTTTGCGGACAGAAAAAAACAACAGTCCAACATTTTTCTTCAGTGATTAAAAATATCTGAACTCAAATAAAGACCCAGTTTACCTTTTTCTATTAAACCATTTACAATGCCATTGTCTAAAAAGAGAAATTGATGGTCTGAATTAGACCATGGAAGAATCACAAGCCCATGTGATAGAGGAAAATAATGAGGCACAACCGAGTATCCTGGCGGTCTTTCCTTAGCCATCCGTATTATCAAATAATCTGAATAGTTTTATAATAATAGTTAATGCTTATGCTTAGTGTGGGTGTAATAGACATAATAGCTGTTTTTCTTATATTACTAAATTCCCACAACAACACTAAGAGAAAGATACTATTATAATCCCAATCATACTGAGATCGAGTGAGGTTAAATAACTTCCTAATATCTGTTAGCTAGTAGATGATGATGGTGATAGTGGTAGTGGTTGTTGTTGTTTGTGGGGTAAGGGGTTCAAACCCAACCTGAAGAATCTTTACTTTTAACCATTATATAATACCACCTTTCAGATAAGGAGGTGTGTCAACTCAATTTTTAGAATTCTTTTATAGTGCATACATTTAGCAAATCATTACATTTTAAACTTTAAATTTATTGCAAGTTCATTTTTTGTCAGTTATACGCCTATAAAGTAAAAAAAAAGAGAGAGATAAAATAATATGATGTCTTTCAGGTTAGTCGGATTTTAAGAGGAAAAAAAAAACCAACCACCCCTACAAAAAAAACCTAAGCCAATCTATGCAAGACTTTATTCAATTTTATTTTAACTGAAGATTCAATATAAAATGTCTAAAAATATTTACCTAGTATTATGGACTTGTTGAAGATATGTTAAATGAAAACTATTGTTATACATGAATGTATTATTTAGAGTTTAAATGAATTAAAATCTAAAAATATCAGGAACTATAATTAACAGGCTATTTAGTGACGGTGTTTATGAGTTTCTGATCTATATAAAAACTATATTTTAATGTACTCTTATATTAGGTCACATTTGTTTTAACTCTGATTTATATAAAAACAAAACAAAGCTGGACAAAACTTGATAGTTACCTTTAAAATTTTACTGAAGAACTCAGCTAATACAATGAGTGACCCATACAGTGAGATCTTATATTGAGCTTTTTTTATGTAGTGAAATACTATAAAATAATTTTTTGCTTCATTATGTTATCTGCTCAAGTTTTTATTTACTCAAGGTCTGGGATCTCCATAAACCAAAGAATGGAATAAAGGAGGCATTTGCCTTTTAGGAACATTTAAAATGAAGTGAAGTTCAGGTTCACCTTGGAACATCAAACATCATTTCTAATTATTTGGTGTTTTTCATCCTTAATTGGAAAATTGATCATATAAGACTTTGTATTTGAAGTGTAAAGAAATGTGTTCCACAGAGAAAAGAAAAGTACTACAAACTGGGCCTTAGGCCTTGTGAAAGTCTTAGCAAGATGCTTACTCATACTTTAAGAATCGTATATTTTGGATCAAAGCTTAAAGAAAAAGCAATGTCTATAACCCATAATTTTAATTATTAAATGTAAATGTGGGAGTGGGAGAAGCAGAGATATGAGGTGGTGGAGAGAATTGAAAAGTAAATGCTTTCATGGCTAACTTGGAGAGAGAGGAGAACAGTTCTATTTTTATTACAAACTGGAGGCCGGTGCATGGCATTTGTGCACTGGGGGTGGGGGGAGTCCCTCAGCCTGGCCTGCACCCTCTCACAGTCCGGGACCCCTCAAGGGATGTCCAAGGAGTGGGCCTAAGCCAGCAGGTGGACATCCCCTGAGGGGTCCTTTCTCTTCCAGGTGGGAGAGGCTCCCGCCACTGCCACTGCAATCACCAGCCATGATCCCAGTTTCTGGCTGAGCAGTCCTCCCCCTGTGGGAGGACACTGACCACCAGGGGGCAGCTCCTATGTTGAGTGTCTGACCCCTGGTGGTCAGTGTGTGTCATAGCAGCTGGTCATTCCACTGTTAGGGTCAATTTGCGTATTAGCCTTTTATTATAGGATAAACTCTAATAAGCATTTATGATC
>NW_006299719.1:2885887-2889808 GCF_000327345.1 Myotis davidii
ATGCAGTTTTATATCAATAATAGAAAAAGGCAAGCTTGAAAAATTAGATGTCTTATTTCATTTAAACATTTTTTAAGTCCCCACCTGAGGGTATTCTTTTATATTTTTATATTGATTTTTAGAGAGATAGTAAGGGAGAGGGAGAGGGAGAGAAACATTGATCCATTGCTTCTGTACATGCTAGGACAGGGGATCAAAACCTCAACCTGTGTATGTGCCCTGCCTGGGATGCAACTCTTTGGTGTATGGGATGACACACCGAACAACTGAGCCACATCAGCCAGGTTAAGATGTGTCATTGCATTTAATTTTCATGTTAACATAATATAATGTCATTATTTTAAATTATACATTTTAGCTTTAGGCATCTTCACAGATAGAATAATTTCTTTTGTGGATTGTAGTAGTTAGAAAAATACTGGAGTTTTCTATATTTAAAACAGAAACTCATGAGGTGAAGTTTTATTTGACATTCATACAGAACTATTAATTCATTTCTTCAACTTATTTTGGAAGTTGTATTGCACTAGCTTATTTTATCAATTTATTCATGTTACTTTTGGTCCACCTTATGTGATTATAAACATTTACTAGAGGCCCAGCGCACAAATTTTTGCACCAGTGGGGGCCCTTGGCCTGGACTGTGGGATCAGGCCGAAACTGGCTCTCCAACATCCCCCAAGGGGTCCCGGATTGGGAGAGGGCACAGGCCAGACTGAGAGACCCCACAGGTGCAAGATAGGGGTTGGGGAGGGACCATGGGAGGGCTCCAGGGCATATCTGGCCAGTCTTGCTCAATCCCAATTGGACAGACGCCAGCAGCAAGCTAACCTACCAGTTGGAGTGTCTGCCCCCTGGTTGTCAGTGCATGTCATAGTGAGCGGTTGAGCGGCCTTAGCATATCACTGGCATATTAGACTTTGATTGGTTGACCGGACACTTAGCATTTTAGGCTTTTATTATATACGATATTTCCTACTAGTAAGTTTTCTAACATTTGTTTTCTTTAAACATTCATACTTTTCAAAATATCAAAAGCTCAGGAATTGTAGAAGTAAAATCAATGAATCACTGAGGTAATAATTAGTATAGGTTTATTGTGCACACACCAAAAAGACAGTTTGCAAACCAGCACCAATCAAACTAAAACATGGAATGAGGCTCATGGGTATATTGTTATAAAGCAACTCATATAGTGAGAAAGCAGTGACTGACTATTTATTCTGTACAGAAGTTACCTCATATCAAATTTGGAAAACAGTTCAAATTTTGTTTGTGATTTCCAGAGACATAAGCAGGAAATTACACAGATAGAACAAGTCTTGCAAAATAAGCTAACTTAAGCTTTTTCTATGTGATAAGACTGGTCTTCTCAGCTCAGGGAATTTTCAAGGGTTGCCTCTGTTTTTCATTTTAACAAAAGTTACTTTGATGAGGTAGTAATTACTACGGAGACATTTCCATTGAGTAACTTGGCACTATGGTTTCTCTGGTTCCATTAGTGTTTAGGCATACACCAAGAAGAAAAAAACAAACAAACAAAAAACAACTCTCAAATCCTTCTTAGAAGAAGCCCATTCAGGCTTTTTTTTTTTTTTTTAATGTGAAAGTACTGGAAATGTTAACTTGAACAAAATGAATTTGAACGATTATTGAGCTATTTATGGGAAGAGATTTGTGGTGCAAAGGGGCAGAGGAGAAACACCAGGGGGAGAAATAGAGCATTGGGTATTAGGAAAAAGTAGCTCTGGAGTTAGTGCAATAACTTGAACTCTGTTCATGGATATGTGTCATATAAGTGTGAACTCTGAGGGAGAACCTCTTGGGTTGTGATAGAACAAGAAAATAGAAGAAAGAGAAGCACAGATAGCCATCCAAGAAACAGATGCTGAAATAAACAGGTGATTATGTACGTGGGGTGAATGCTGGGCACTTAACTAAGATCTGATGGTTAAATGCTCACAGCATAGCTATTTTGGAAGAAGGGTAAGAACCCAGCTAGGAGGAAGCGTAGTTTGTTAGGAAGATGTATTGTTTCCTATGCTAGACTGCTGAGTTATCTGTGTCAGACAGCGTTCCTCCAAGATTGAGTCCCAGTACTCACTAAATATACTTGTCTTTCTAAGGAGCCTTAGGTTATCAATAGTCACTTTCAGAAATGATTGTTTTAATGGAGAAAATGAGATAAAAAAGCTTGCTTGAATAACAGCATGCTAATTGTCTAACCTTTGCTATTGTAAGAAGCTCATTAAGAAATCAAAATGTTAAGTTGAGAATATCTACTAACAAAATTTATAAATTTTATCTAACCAAGCTTTGGTTTTAGTGAAATACTGATTTATAAGTAATGGTCTACATGAACCTCACTATTTTCAAATATTTTTCTAGGTAAAAAAAGACATTACTAATATAATGCAATATCTCATTAGGTTTTCTTATTTGTTTTGGGGATTTTATTTTATTTTATTATTTTTTAAAATCTTTATTGTTGAGATTATTACAGATGCTCCTCTTTTTCCCCCCCCATAGCTTCCCTCCACCTGGTACCCACTCTGCCCCAGGCCTTTGCCACCCTATTGTCTGTGTCCATAGGTAATGCATACATGCATATGAGATCTTTATCTGATCTCTTCCCTCACACCCCCATGCCCTGTCCCTCTGAGAATCATCAGTCTGTTCCATGTCCATACCCCTGATTCTATTCTATTCACCAGTTTATTCTGTTTATCAGATTTTTTATTCTATTGATTTTTAGATTCAATTGCTGATAGATATGTATTCGTTGCCACCATTTTGTACATAATTTTTAATCTTTATTTTTTTCTTCTTCCTCTTCTAAAAGAATACCCTCCAGATTTTCATATAATACTGGTTTGGTGGTGATGAACTCCTTTAGCTTTTCCTTATCTGTGAAGCTCTTTATCTGACCTTCACTTCTGAATGATAGCTTTGCTGGATAAAGTAATCTTGGTTGTAGGTGCCAATTGGCTGTAAGGACCAACTATGACTATGATGGGAGAGTTGCTGTGCAGGACACACCCTTATGGAGCAGGACTTGGTTCAGTGGGGCTTTAGTGCTCACTAGTCTGCCTCTTGAGTATGTCACTTATGGATGTGTAGAGTTGTAATCTAGTATGGACTGACACTGACCACTGGGTACACTGGCTCTTGGGTTTCCAGGGAGGTGCAAAGTCAGCCACTGCCTGGGTCCACCCAGCAGGAGGTACAGAGACATCTGCAGATTCCTCCTCTTTATATTGAGTTTGGAAGTGCCCAGACAAGGCCCAGCTGTGAAGCAAGGCAGGCTGTTCCTGGTGCTGGGTCCTGGGTCGTTTATTGATAGGTTTGAGGCTCCCTGACTCAGCTGCAGCTTGTTTCACAGGTTTTTAGCCTAAGCAAGGAACGACCATTAATATGCAATAGCTGCTGCACACAGCTTGGATGGGGTTGTAAATTGGATGAGGCGGGGTCTCAAGGAATCACCAGGGCGGAGCAAACAGAAATGGCTGTCAGTCAGTTCTGTGACCAGGAAGGTCCCAGCACAGGAACAATGACTGCTGTGAGCACCTCCTCTGAAAGCAAGCTCACCCAAGCTCCTGCCCCGATGCCAGACAGTCCAGCTCCTCCTCATGTGTCTCTGTTCCCCAGACGCTCGCCTGACACTGGAGCTCAGAGGAAGCAAGACCTTGTAAGTTAAGTTCATGGTGCCGGCCTTTTAAGAGGAGCAGCTGGGTCTCCAGCAGCCTCGGTGTCACTGAGCCCCAATTCACACTGGTTTTTACAGCCCATAGTCCTCACTGCCCCAGGGGCTTCTTTTCCCAGCACTGGGACCCTGAGCTGGTCTGGTGTGGGGCTGGGACCCCTCGCTCCTCTGGGTGGCCTCCGCAGAGATGATCTCCCTCCCTGTTAGAAAAGCAGCCC
>NW_006299719.1:2889864-2891592 GCF_000327345.1 Myotis davidii
CTGTCAACGTGGGTGCCGGAACAGCCTGTTCTGGCCTCTGCACCTCCTACCAGTCTTATTGTGCTTTCTTCTTTACTTCTCTAGTTGTAGGACTTCCATTTAGCGGTTCTGGATGATGGTTGTTCTGTATTTTAGTTGTAATTTTGATGTGGTTGTGGGAAGTGGTGAGTACAGGCATTTGCCTATGCAGCCATCTTGTTTTTTCTATCAATTCTCTCATTAGGTTTTGATATGTAAATACAGCTTTTCTTTAGAATAATAAATCCCTGACATTAGAAAAACATAATGGCCACAGGATAATCTTGCCTTTACACAAATGTAAACTACTGATAAGTGTGAAAATGACTTGTAAATATTTTCTTCTTCAAATCCTTGAAGAGTCCATTTAAAGTTTACTCAGAGAACATACTAATGTGAAATTGTTACACTCATATCCCTCATTTGTTCTATGTTTTGTGTTACCATTTGATTCTCTTGTTTTTAAGGAACTTGTGTAGTAGGTACAAGGCTTTAAAAATATCCAAAAGAAAATTAAAAGCATACCAGCAATAATAAGTATTTGAGGAAATTGTACATAGTAATCTAAGGAGAAGGAGCGAGCTCTTCTCTGTTGTGTTCCTTATGGATTGGAATTGAAGAAAAAGCATAATTGCTTTTTACTTGTTAGTTATGTGCTCTGTGTGAGATAAAACTGTGCTAGATAAGTTAAAATTATAGGGCAACATAGTTTTCAAAGTATGTTTATTTCAAAAAAGGCTTAATATGTAATAAACAGATATATTTCTGCTTCAGGTAGACACCTACTACAAACCCATCTTTACGTCACAGTGTGTTGTTGACAAGAAGTGGAGTGCAATGAGTCAGAAAGTTCCTTCGCTGGTTAGTAGAGGGAAAATATGGACCAGATATAAATTAGTTGGAACACGTTGCCGAGGGTCCTAACATAGTCCTGTTTTATGGCTTATTATTTGAGGATTTCCTCCAGCCTACATTTCTTGTCTTTTTTTTTTTTCTGAAAATTTCATACATATTACCTCTACCCTAGTTGTACTGAACTTTTTATAGTGCCTGGCACATAGAACCCTTTCTCATCCACTGCCCTATTAGACTGATACAAAGTTCACCTTCTTCATCGTTGTCATGGACTGAATATTTGTGTCCTCCCAAAATATATATGTCTTAGTCTTAATCTCCAATGTGGGTGTATTTGGAGATAGGGCCTACAGGTTAAATGAGGTCATAAGAGTGGGAAACCAGATCTGATAGGATTGGTGTCCTTATAAAAAGAGAGACCAGAGAGCTCACTCAATCTGCTGGCACACAAAGGACAGGTCCTGGGAGCACACAAAGACCTCAGAATGAAACCTACCTGGCCAGCACCACGATCTTGGACTTGCCAGCCTCTAGAGCTACGAGAAAATAAATTCTTATTTGGGACACCCAGTCTATGGTATCTTTCTATCGCAGCCCCAGCCAACTAATGTAATTGATCTGGTCATTTCTGTAGGACTAAGGTAGTTAAACTGTCTCAGTACAGCTTCTGATGTCTTTCCTGTCATCCTTCCTGCTTGCCTCCTCCCTGGTACGCCAGAGAGCTGTGGGGCATTGGGTAAGTCACCGAACATCCAGTGATGGCGAACCTTTTGAGCTCGGCGTGTCAGCATTTTGAAAAACCCTAACTTAACTCTGGTGGTGCCGTGTCACATATAGAAATTTTTTTGATATTTG
>NW_006299719.1:2892009-2893887 GCF_000327345.1 Myotis davidii
GAGAGAGGTAGAAACATCTGATGAGAGAGAATCATTGATCAGCTGCCTCCTGCACAACCCCTACTGGGGATATGTCCACAACCAAGTTATATGCCCTTGACCAGAATGGAACCTGGGACCCTTGAGTCCGCAGGCTGACGCTCTGTCCACTGAGCCAAACCGGTTGAGGCTCCAATTAATTTTAAATATTTTAATGTATCAGAGGCAGGTAAAGATACATGGGCTTTTTTCCAAAAAGCTCCATAGTTTAGAATTACATCATTATGGACACTGGAAAGCATTAAAATTATCTGCTAGAGAATTCCTAAATATTTTTTAGGGATACCATGACATTTCATGTTATTTCAGCTTGATAGCACCTTGGAGATTAGCTCAGTTCCTTATTTTTCAGATGTGAATACTAGAGTCAGGGTGTTAGATGACTTACCCACAGCCCCACAGCTGTCTGGTTTACCAGGGAGAAGGCAGGCAAACAGGTGTTCTGACTTCCTGTGAATGGACCTGCTGCCTGCTGTGAATGTCCTCATTTTAATTTTCAAATCTAAAGTCGTCATTAGGCAAGCCTAGCAAATGTGTTCAGTGAGCAAACTTGCTTCCTGTTAAAAAATTATCCAAATTATCAGGTAGATGATCCTGGAGTTATTTTAATTAAAAGCAATGGAGAAAAAAATTAGGCACTTAGATAGGTTTCTTGGACTCATAAAATTAAAGAGCCTCTTCTGTCAATATGTAGGTTAGAGGTAATTCCTGTAAATGTGAATGTAAATTAGCTGTGTAAATTCCCATGCATATTAATTACAAAGTAAACTCTCACTAAACTACCCTTTATTTCCATGGCAGATGCTCTTACTTTTTAAGAAAGAAAAAAAAAGAAAATTCTTCTGTGAACTGAAGTTGGAATATTTTAGGTCTCTTTCTCTGGCCCCAGATATGCAGATATATAATTACACTTTGATGAACTTTTCACCTTAGGTTATTTCCTTAATATAAAGACTATATACCCAAAGGATTCTAAATGGCAACATCCCAGGGGAGTGATTAAATCTCTAAGGTCTCTTACTCCTGTGTATATTTAAAGAAAGAAATATACACTATCCTCTTAGTATGAAAATGTGAGTTATTTACAACAGTCAGGGATTATTTTACATCTTTACCTCACTTTTTTTGATAGAGGTTAAAATCTAATGGTAAGCTATTGGTCCTCTGGCAGATACCTAACTTCCGACTTTAATTTCCAATTTGACCATTTACATGATTAAAAGGCTCATAAAATATAGTAGTAATCATTTTCCTATTTAAAAAATTAGGAGAATATCCAACCATAAATCCCTGAAGTTAGGTATGATTCAGGATTTCTTATCTCAACTAAATTTGAAATTAATCACTGGCCTAATTAGTATATATATTTAATAGCCCATAATTTAATCCTCTGTCTTTGGGTAAGAAATTATTTAAAATGCCCAAGTGGACATAGGCTGTAACTAATAAGATGGAGTTAATAATAAAAAAAAAAAGAGTATGAGGAAAAAGAAATGTTTTGGTAGAAGTTCCTGATATTATCTTTGATGGTTAAATATGAGAGCAGTAAGCATATGTAATATGAGCTAGGAGTCAGGCAGTATTTTATAAGAAACAAAACATTATTCTACTAATTTAAAAATTAGTCATTTTTTTCCTGCAGGATTTTCTGTTTCAAAAGCAATATTTATATATTACTTTATATGAATTAATCACTTGAAATACTGCTTGAAAATTATATATTTTATAATGATAGGTAACTCCCTGGTCTAAATATAAAAAAACTAAAAATAATATTGTATGATAAGTATGTGTCAGACACTATATTAAGCATTTTACATAGAGTAACTTTTTTAATCT
>NW_006299719.1:2894560-2896868 GCF_000327345.1 Myotis davidii
AGAATTGCTTTGTTACTTGTTGAACCTAAGATTGTTGCCCCATCCCTCCAAAGTTTTTGACTTCAGTATACCTGGGATGAGAGCTGAGATACTGCATTCCTAACAAGCTCAGAGGGATGCTCTTACTACTGGTCTAGGGCCACACTAACAAGTCACTTTTCCTCCTCTCTGATTTCATCTACACTGATTACCAACAAAGTGTCCCAAATTAATTTACTTAGCCATTAAGGAAGGCTGTAGACTACACCAATCCCATTCTACACAAAAAGCTCCGAGTCTAGAAACTAGTCAGTGAATTGATTCTTCTGAATGAGGGGATTAATAACCTAGCTAATGAGAATTTCTTGGAAACTTGAGGTACACTTATTTTTTTGGACATAGAGATTTACTGCTTCTCGTTAGTCATTTCCTTTATTCTGCCATACAGGCCATCTCTTCCATACTAAGTAGAAGTTGTTCTTACACAGTTGTACTTATTTCTTCAAATATAGTTCTGATTATTAAATGCCATTCTCTTATTAAATGTTTTAAATATAACCTTTCTTCATGCATATGGCTTTTCTTATACTGAGTTTAAGCCAAATATTCTAAGTATTTATAGAATCATAGAATTGTGAGACCTTTAGATTTTGTATATCCGTACCATTCATTTTAAAGATAAAGAGGATCTAGAGCACCAGTTCTCAACCTGTGGGTCATGACCCCTTTGGCGGTCAAACAACCCTTTCACAGGGGTCGCCTAAGACCATCCTGCATATCAGATATTTACATTACGATTCATAACTGTAGCAACATTACAGTTATGAATCAGCAACGAAAATAATTTTATGGTTGGGTCACAACATGAGGAACTGTATGTAAAAGGCCAGAAGGTTGAGAACCACTGATAGAGGGTCTTACCAACAACCACACAACTCATCCTACTATTGAGATATTAGGCAATAATTAAAACAAATTCCTTAAACCCTAACCATGTGTTTTTATCACAATTATTGTTTACTGTACTGTCTAACAACTTGTTTTTGTTGCCATGAAAAGTTGTTAAACCTATCTTTAGTCAAAAGTTATTAAATATACATAGAATAATATAATGTTATTATAGATTGGATGATTGACAAAGATTAGAAACAAATTTAAAATATAATAAAAATGTGTCCATAATAAATATAACATTATCTTACATCAAAATGGCTTACACACACACACACACACACACACACACACACACTAGACTCAGCAGCTTTAAATAGGCCTATCAGCATATTCAAGTTTCCCTGAACAGTCCTAATGATAAAGGAAACCAGCAGTCTGAAGTTACAATACACACCTGCTGAGTAACAGAAATGTTTGCAGCACCAGCAGTGATAGTAGTAAGTGGTAGCCTTAAGGTAGGGCGAGGCTTGAGGCAGCTGTCTTGACTCAGTTATTCTATAGTTTTATTTGGTTTCTCCAGAATGTCCTGAACTGGAGGCTCATAATGATAATGGCTCTTCCTTTAAGACTCCCAGGAGAGACTTCCCGTTTGAACCCAAGTCCTGCCTATGTTTTTCTGAGCAGTACAAGTATCTGAACAGTTAGAACCTATCCACAGTGAATCTTTTCATCTTTTCTATATTACAGCTTCATGAAACTACTAATTGTTTCTTTGAACCTGCTGTTTCATATTTCTGTTCTTTTTGGTTTAAGTAGTATCTTAGTCTGAAATACTACCTCTCCCATTCAGAGATCCATTTATGGTTTCATGCATTTATTCATTCATTTCAGGTATCTTGCTAAGTGGTGGGCCCAGAATATCTTCCAAAACTTCCAGGAAGCCTTCCATGATTCCACCAGGGGAATTACTGAGTGCTTTGTATGTACGAGCTTCTGTGCTAGGCATGCTTCATCCTTTCATTTTATTGATACCTCATAACAACCTTATGAGGTTATTTTATTATTCTTTTTAGTTCCCAAATGGGGAAAATAAATCCTATAGCAGGTACAAGACCAGAGCAGAATATAAGTGTACTAGAGGCCCGGTCGTCAGTGCACATCATAGCAACGGGTCGTTCCATCGGTTGTTCTGCTGTTCAGTCGATTTACTTATTAGGCTTTTATTATATAGGACTAGAGGCCCGGTGCACGAAATTCGTGCACTGTGTGTGTGTGTGGGGGGAGTGTCCCTCAGCCCAGCCTGCCCCCTCTCACATACTGGGAGCCCTCAGGCATTGACCCACATCACCCTCTAATCTCAGGATCGCCCCCTGGGCAGGGGACCCTCATTTCCCCCCACCCCTGGTTCTGCCCCCAGCCCAGGCCTGCTGGCTCT
>NW_006299719.1:2897816-2946475 GCF_000327345.1 Myotis davidii
AGCTCCCCCCTGGGTTTCTGATCACTGTCAGTGGCAGGGGGCTTCTTCCTGCTTTCCCTTTCGCCTCCCTGCATTGTGCCTACATATGCAAATTAACCTCCATTTTTGTTGGCAGTTAACTGCCATCTTAGTTTGCAGTTAATTTGCATATAGCCCTGATTAGCCAATGAAAAGGGTAGTCTCTTTTATTAGTGTAAATAATTCTAGAATCTCAACAGTTAACCATCACACTCTCATTCTATGTTTTCATAACACTGGATTTATCTCAATGTAGTTCTTAATCCTAATTTTATTATAATTTTTAAAATTTAAATATCTAGTCCTCATTTTTAACTATAAAAACCTTTTCAGCAGGCTACATATCATTCTTTAATTATCCACAGTAATAAGGAGAGTATGTTTTATAAATGCATAAATTAATTAATCTTGTATGTTATCTAAGAATCTGAAAAATGTTTAATATATGCAGTAAGTTTTAAAACCATAATTCTAGAATGAGTTTTATCTCAATAAAAAACTACCTGGATGTTTGTACATAAATAGTTAATACATTCAAGACACTGACTGCTTATCAAGATACAAGCTTATTTTCAATGTGTCATGATATTAAACATTTTACTTAAAATTAAAACCTCTGATATTAGACTCTAGAAGAATTACAAGATGTATTTGTAACATCAAATCTCCACTCTAAAAACCAACAGTAGCTGAAACCAGTTTGGCTCAGTGGATGGAGCGTTAGCCTGCGGACTGAAAGGTCCCAGGTTCGATTCAGGTCAGGGGCATGTACCTTGGTTGCGGGCATATCCCCAGTAGGAGATGTGCAGGAGGCAGCTGATCAATGTTTCTCTCTCATCGATGTTTCTAACTTTCTATCTCTCTCCCTCTCTCTCTGTAAAAAATTAATAAAATATATTTTTTAAAAAAACCAACAATAATGGCACCAACATATAAATATTATAGAGTTTACACATTGTCAAAAATATTTTGCTGGTAGGCTGCTAGATATAATAGTTGGAGGGTTATTGACTCAAGCAAGCTAATGGTTCTCCATCTGTTGAAAAAAAAAAAGCGATAGTAGTTTTGGGGAGATATTTTTTCAAATTAATAAATACAATCTTGGATCCTATTAAGATCATCTATGAAGTGAAATAGAATTTAAAAGCTTAAGTTTCTCATTTAGGGATCTTCAATTTTTAAAAAAATAGATCAAAGTTATTCCGGATAGATAGATAGATAGATACATAGACATAGATATCTAGCTACCTAGAAATAGATATAACTAAATTAATTAAAACAACTTTATTTTGAAACTATCAAAGTTCACTACTTAATATATGGACATATATTTTCATATTCAAAAGCAGAGCTTGGGATGCTCTTTACACACATAGAAAATTGTTGAGATGTATCTAAGTCTTTATTTTGTTTTTTAATTGCTCTAAATTCAAAAGTAAATTTAATGGCCCAAATTTTAATTATTTTGAAATAATTCACACATATTCCATCAATTTCTATGAATATTGAATATGAAATACATGTAAACATATATTTATTACGACTGACATTATTTTAGTTATTAAGTTCTTAAGAAAAAATACGGATTTCTCTGTAATTTTTCCTTGCTCTTGTACTAAGATTGTTAAATAGGACTGATATATTCTTAAATATGATACTGCTTTTAATTTTAAAAATTCAAGAAAAAATGTTTACTAGCTAGTTTAATTTTCTCCTATGGGATTTTTATATCTGGGACAATGACTTAGTAGGTATATTTCTATTCCCACTGGTATGCTAATTAGGTGAGATTTACTGTAAATTAGAGTTGATGTGATGTTGTAGAGTTGTTAGGAAAGTAAAATCTGATTATCAAGCAATTATATCACTCAAAAATCACTTCGGGAGGTATATTCTTAAATGAATAAATGAGTATTAATAATGCTGAAGTTATTGTTACATTTTAACTCGAATCTGTATTAGTTTAGTTACATAGACATATAAACATTACATATGACATTAACTTGTTGACATATCTTATTTAAAATATGCAATTGTATGTGACATTATTAAATAAGTTCATATTATCTAAATAATTAACATACTTAACTCATTTTAATTTTATATGCATTTCCATAGCTTTCTCTATAATTTGAAGTAAAGTTATATTCAGGAACAGGAGTTATAGATTGAATGGGAAATAAAATTAATGTAATTATATGATAAAATAATACATGTATAGAAATGTTTATACCATTTTAATTTATAGTGATGGTGAATTTTCATACTTAAATAAGTACATATTCTTTCTACCGATATCAGTGGAATTTGTGAACACATATCCAAAGACAAAGCTGGATCCATAAAATCTCTTGTCTTCAAGATTATGGTTTATATATTTGTGTGCATGTGCTTTCCAAACAGCTATGTATACATTTTAATGAGATTTTTCAGCTCAAAAGTAAAAGGTGAAAGATATCAGTGGTACCCAGATTACTTTAAATCTTTTCGTGGCCTTATAATAAAGTAAATTCTTTGAGGTATTGCTATGCTACAACTGCTTTTCCTGGTTTTATGTTTGCATACCAGTACACTACATTTTACTTCTCTGCTATTTCACTTTGGCTGCAATTTGGATAACTCTTTGGGTTAAATTAGGGAGTAATAAATTAGTACTCATAGTTGAGCATGGATAAAAAGACAGGCTGTCTAATGGACAGGATGTCGGAATTATACTCTTTTGAAGCAAGACATTGTTAGTTCCAAGCTAATAAACAAGGAATATGCGTCTTCTCAACAGGGTACTCATTAGTTGTGCCACATTTTCACTGTGCTCTGATTATTTCTAATTATTTATTACAGTCTAATAAAGAAAGTCTGTAGAAAAAGACTTGCATCAACAGTTAATTTGTAGTAATTACTAGGGGACTGTCCACTGTCCATTTCTAGAAAGTTCTCTTTCAATTCTTTGTGCTTGATTTGAAAAAGAGCAGTTCTAAGAATATTTGTTCAGTAAGTGGGCTTTATCGTGAGGTGGCAAAGGTTTGTTTAAATCTTTATAGAGGATTTATGTAGAGAAAAGGAGACTTTAAGTAATGTAATTCAATTATCAGGAAATGTGGTGATAAAACTCCCCCCAAAACAGTGGCTCATTCAGTCTTGTTTCTCCACCTTCTACACATGGCTGAAGTCTCACTGTCCAATGTGCTGCTCTGATTGCAGACATCACATTCAAGTTCCGTTAACAAGAGTACAGGGGATGAAAAGAATTCATGTGTTTCCTTTATTTAGCATTTTGGAAGTTGAATACCAGTTCTGTATATGTCTCTTTCCTCAGACTTTGTTATATGATTGCATTTAGTTGCAGGGGATCCTGGGAGGTGTAGATTATATTTCAAAGTTGGAGATCAGAAGTTCTTTTGCTGTAGACAATGGGAGAATGAATATTGGAGGGAACTGGAAGTTTCTCCCACAGGCTATTATCACTAGTGTCAGCAAGAAAGCAAATGGGGACTTCGGTAAGGAGAAACTTTATTCAAAAGGATTATTGCAAGAAAGCTAAAGGGACTATTGAAAAAAAGAGTATGGGGAATTCTGCCTTATGATTTGCCCATGAGAACTGCAAGCATCTCAAACGTTAGGAGGAAAGGGGCTTTTCTTTAGTAAGGAAGAGTCAGCGAAGCTAGCAAGAAGTGTGTTGGGGGAAGCAGGATGAATGAGGATGGTGTGATAAAAGAGTAGCTCAGAGAATGTTTGTTTGACCCTTAAGTCAGCCTGTTCTCTGGAGTTTTATGCTGGCTTGGATTGAGAGCAGGCCAGGGTCCCACAGTGTGGGGGAAAGTTTGGTTAACAGGGATTGTGTTCTTAATTATAGATCAGTTGGGATAAATTAGGAAATTATTTATGAGGCAAAGAATGAGAATTCTTCAGCTCTACGTCTAGCCTTGCCATCGGTGAACAAGGTGGGGGGATCTCTGGGCCTTGTCTAACTCATGGGGAAGGAAAGATGTCTCTTCGCATTAAGCCTTTTTCTGGAACACAAAAAGCGGGGGTATCTTTAATCTTCCAAATTTACCGGGATCACAAGTGTTGGGTAAAAGGCAACATTGTCATGGGAATGAGAACAAAGGTAGCTCTAATTCCGAAGTTTATTGACTTAGAAGAGGAACAACCTTCACAGCGAAGATGTGGAGCCCAGTGGCGATATTAATTAAACCTATTCTCTTGAAAGCCACTGGTTCCGTCATTTCTGAGGTCCGCTGGCATGGACTGTCCCCTACACGGGGAGGAGTTGTTACTCATGGACGCAAGAGGCTGATCCTCAGACAAGGAAACTCTATCTTTAAAAGGCAGAGCTTGAGCATGAGTATGCACGTTTTCTCTCAGTTTTGCTCACTCTTTTGAGTTTGGACATTCAGTTTAGACTTTAACCTTCAGTAAAATTTAGAGATGGTCTTTGGCTGTAAAGGTGGGTGGGGGGTTAAGCCAAGCATGCTTGAATGAGCTTATTTTGAAACAAAATTATCCAGTGGCATGTTGCCTTCTCTGTGTATTGCTTTTTGTTACTTCCACACATAGCAAAGCTTTTCAAATGCACAAACTAATTTATCAAGTGTGAGTTGTCACGGTATATAAAGAGCTACTATGGTGACAATTTTGGGAGTTTGCAATAATTTGGGCCATGATGTCAGGTTGCCTTTCCCAGCCGAAAGATACCTCTGTTTTGTCATTATTGTTGATGTGGTGGGTTATGGGTGAAGAGTTAGCTGCCTTTCTTGAGAATATTTTATTCATGCTTCTTGGCCAAAATATACTGATAGAGTATACGAGGGAGCCCAATAAATGTTTTTAACCAATTGAAAAATGAAACAAAAAACTAAGGTAAATGGAGTCCAAAATCACATGATCTAGGTTGAAGGACCTAGCTTAAGTCAAAATAGGCTTGCTAACTCCTTATCTCCTTATAACATTATTCAGGGATATAGATGAAAGGGGAAGGAGTAGAGATGAAATCCTCTTAGGAGCTTCAATAAATAAGGGACACATAATAAAAAAAAAAGTGTAAGAATGCATACCAGTGGCAGTTGGCCACCAATTTACTCCATCTCCATAATCAGAAGGGGTGGGGTCCTGCCTTTTAATCACACAGCCCCAGGTAGTTACCTTGCTTTCTCATACTCTGTGACATCCTAAGCTCCCTTCTATGTTTTTTTTTTTGTTTTGTTTTGTTTTGTTTTGACCCAGACCCTGGAACAAGCCATTATGTCCAAAGAACACTAGTTTTTCTTAGTAAGAAATTAAATTTAGAAATTATAACTGGATACTAGGGGCAGGTTTCATCTTATGATTAATTTTATTATTGGTTAGTTTAAGTATTCATGAATGAATGATTCTTAGAGCTATTCTTATATTTTTCTTATACAAACTGCTTTGATTTGTAGTTATGTTAGAATTTAAGTAAACAAAAGAGTAGCCAGTATATGACAGGCACATAACTCAAGACTAAATACATATTAGTATGTGTTTTATCTGCTTTATCTCCTATAGATAAAGGATTACAAAAGTAACCATTTGGAAGTTTATGTGAATTATATATAATAGAATGTGTGTAGTGTGCTTTATATTTAAAATGTAGAGAAACAACATGATGAGGTGTGCATATTTTCCCAACTTTCTATTGTAATCAATGTTATTTTTGAGATTTTCCCAGGTTAATATGAAGATGTGTTTTATTGCTTTATAGTATTTCATTGAATGAATAAACAACAGATTAATTATTGATTCCTCTGAGACAGGGTTGTCCCTTATTTACAATACTGTAACAAAACCTTCTATCCCGTGTCCCCTTTGCTCAAGTACAAGATTTCCTCTAAGGAAGGTATATACAAGTAGACTTCCTGTCTGAGAAGATACTATATGTCCAGTGTTACTAAGTATTAATGAATGTTCTCTCCAAATTGGTTGTACAAACTTCCACTCTTACCAGTATGTGTTTCTATGACCTCAAGCCCTTATTGATATTTGGAATGACAAAAAATTAATATCTGTGGAGTACTAATTTATTTACATTTTCCTGAATACCAATAAAATTCTGCAGTTTTTCAGAAGTCTATTTGGGTTTCTTCAATTCTATGTTATATTACATGTATTATAGCCATAGGTTTAGTCAAGTTTTTTTCTCGTCATAAATCAGTTTTGGTAACATTTTTTCCCTAGAATATTCTCTAATTTGCCTAAATCTTTAGTTTTATTTGTATAAATTAGTTCCATTCATTGTTTATGACTTTTAAATATTGCTAATGTTTTATGTATTCTTCTCCTTTTCAGTGGACACTTATTTGGATTCCTTGGATTTCTCTCCCCTCCTCCCCCCGCAGCTTTATTGAGATATAACTGATGGTTCTAGGTATTTTTTTAAAAATATATATTTTATTGATTTTTTACAGAGAGGAAGGGAGAGGGATAGAGAGTTAGAAACATAGATGAGAGAGAAACATCTATCAGCTGCCTCCCGCACACTCCTTACAGGGGATGTGCCCGCAACCAAGGTACATGCCCTTGACTGGAATCGAACCTGGTACCCTTGAGTCTGCAGGCTGACGCTCTAACCATTAAGCCAAAACAGTTAGGGCAGTTCTAGGTATTTTTGCCTTGAGAATTTTTGCTATAAATGTTTGCAGCAAGCATTTTTTTCCTGCAGTAACTTTTGGAGCACAACTAATATAGATGTAAGATAATTTTTGTAAAAAAATAAAATATGAAAAAGGGATACTAAAAGGAACGAAATGAATCATGAAAAATTTATAACAAACAGATTATTGTGAAAAATGAAAGGCATTGTTGTCATTCATTCATTAGTATTAGACTTTTTTTTTTGCTTGATGATTCATCTCCTTATTCAGCGTTGCCCTTTTCCTTTTTGCTACAATTCCTTCTTTCATTAAGAGTGGTATCTGTTTCTAACTAAAGAATTTATGATTAAATCTCTCCAGCACTGTTGTGGATGAGTAACCACCTCTTTCATATTTGTCATAGTTTGGTAAACTTGGTTTTGCCGGGTGGGAGGGATGACTGCTCACTTAGGATTTGCAAACTGGTGTGCTAGCATTTTCTAGTATAGTATGCAATCTGGCTTTACATAAAGCTTTGCAATCTGGCATTATACATAGCTGTTATCATACACTATTTTAAAACCACCACGTTAACTCATTACTGTATAAACCGTTGTGAGGGCTAAGATTTATATAATATAAAAATGGGAATACTGAGAAAACTTTGTCAATGGAGAAATGAAACCAAAATAATAACAAGTTTAACTACATTAAGTCTGTCTCATGAAAACCAAACTGTCAACCAGTTATTTTATCTTTTAAGGCAAAATAGCCTTACAGCCAATTAGTTGTAAAGTGAAAATGTTCGCTGCAAAAATGCTTGCTGCAAAGATATTTACAGCAAAGATGCTTATGGCAAAGATACCAGACACACAATTAACTTAAGACAGTGTGTAATTCTAAGGTTTACAACATGATGATTTGATACACATATTTGCATTGCAAAAATTTTAACCCAATTAAGTTAGTTATGTCATGAATTACTTAAGTAATTCACTTCTGTTTTTTATTTTATTATTTTTGTTTGGCGGAAACATCTAAGATCTATTCTCTTAGCAACTTTCAAGTACATAATACAGTATCGTTAACTATAATCACTATGCTTAATATTCGGTCCTCAGAGCTATTTATTTTCCAACTGGAAGCTTGTATCTTTGGGCCAACATCTCACCATTTCCTACACTCTCCAGCCCCTGGCAAGCACCATTGTACTCTGTTTCTATGAATTTGGCTTTTTTCTTTATCCATTCACATTTTCTTTATCCATTCATCCATCAATGGACACTTGTTCCTGTGTCTTGGCTATTGTAATTAATGTTTCAGTGAACTGAGGGTATCTATATCTCTTTAAGACAATGATTTACTTTCCTTCAGATATATGCCCAGAGGTGAGATTGCTGGGTCATATGGTAGTTTGATTTTTAACTTCTTGAGGAACTTCCACTCTGTTTTCAATAGTCTTCGCAGCCATTTACATTTTCACCAACACTGCACAAGGATTCCACTTTCTCCACATTCTCAGCAACATTTATTACCTTTGCTTTGTTATATTAGCTATTCTAACAGGTGTGAGTTATCTCATTGTGGTTTAGATTTACATTTCCCTGATGATTAATATTGTTGAGCACTGATTTCATGTACTTATTGGCCATTTGTATGTCTTCTTTTTCAAATATATATATTCAGGCCTTTGCCAATTTTTTAATTGGATTCTTTGTGGGTTTTTTTTTGTTTGTTTTTGTTTTTTTCTATTGAGCTGTATAAGTTATTTATATGTTTAGAAATTAACCCATTATCTGATAGATGGTTTGCAAATATTTTCTCCCATTTTTGTAGGTTGCCACTGGATTTGGTTGATGATTTCTTTTGATGAGCAGCTTTTTCTTTGATGTAGTTCCACTTGTTGATTTGCTACTGCTGCTTGTGGTTTTGGTGTTGTGTCCAAAATTATCATTGCCAAGACCAATGTCAAGAGGCTGTTTTGCTTTTCTTTCTAGTTTTATGGTTTCAGATTGGAATTCTATATTTTCATTCCATGTATTGTTATCCTATTAAAAGATGAAGACCCTGGAGTTCAGACAGTTTGAGATTTGCCAATAAATAACAAACAATTAATAAAGGTATTAAATCCGACTCAAACCCAAGGACTCTGATTCTAACCTTAATTCTTTAACCTCTTTACTAGTAATTGGGAACTGGCACTCTTTTTCATAGACTACAGAATTATAAATTAATACATAGAAGAGAAATTCTATGCAGAACAAACCCAGGCACATTTTCACTTTCCAGCATGTTGACAAATGACTTCCTGAGGATCAACCAAAATATATTTTTCCATAGCAGCAGGCATAACTTTAGCTTCTGTTGAAAGGACCTGGGTAGTCATCTGTAGCATTCATTCATCCAGATGGTCAGCACCATAAAAATTTGGATGAAAATTAGTATATGCAGATGAGCTGTAGAAGCTTCACAGCTTGACTCTGCTGAAATGATTTTTTAAAAAATGTGCCTGAAAGCTCAGAGTTCTTCTTATTTTGAAAGAAAAAAAAAACAGGGAGAGAAGCCACCTTTTACATATTAATTGTTTAAATTCCAGTATATAATCTTAATCATCACATATGTAATGTTTAGAGGGGGATTATTTTAAGCTTTTTTTTGTAATTCAGAATTTAAACTGAGTAGTCAACCTTTCTCAGACTCACTTGCTTATTTTCTGTAATACTATAGGTAAATCACAGAGAGAAAGCAAACTTTCTTGAAGAATTCATGAAACCTGTATCACTTACTTGCTACCAAGATAATTTTCCACTTTAATTACATATCATGGGTTTCTTATTTGTAAAAATAAAATATGTGCTAAACTTCTGTATATCTATTTGGTAGCTTGAAATATGGTAATGTTTTCTAACATTTTTGAAAAAGATTTACAGGAAAAAAAAGTTAACTCATTTTATTCCATGTTTCAAGTGTCATATCTGTTAGGCATAAAATTAATTCAAGCTACAATATTTCAAGTTCAGGATTGTCTATATTCATGTCCTTAAAGTGGAATATAGAAATGCCATGTGGAATATGCACTCTATATGCCTGACTCTCAAAAGATTTCAACCAATTTTAATTTGAAACATTAAGAAGCATAAAAAAAGACTTAGGAATCATAAAATCATAAATTCAGAATAAAATACATAATGGCAGGGCCATAAAATGGAGAAAGTATTACTTATTTTTAGTTTTACAATATGAAAATTATAATCTTTTATAATTGCCACACTGTAAGAACTTTTGGAACTATAAAATAAAGTAAAAATAAGTAAAATCTATGCTTATTCATAATTTTGAATAGGTATTATAGGAGGTTAGCATTCTCCTCCTAGACTTTCCCTGTCATCAGAAAGCTAGTGTTCTTTCAATGTCATAAGGGTAGAAGAATGCATTCTAGAACGTGGAACAGCAGTGGATGGAAAAATGTTTTATTTTCTTTTACCCACAATATATGAGATACATTTGCATATCAAATGATAACAAATAATATACTAATAGTAATATAGTTAAACTATATAAATGTATAGGTGGTACATAGAAATGTAACAATTATTTATATTAATTTTATAGGGAAAGCTAACAAATAAACTTTAGTAGTATAAGTGCAGTCATAAATAAATTTATCATCTCTACTTAATGTATTATTTTTACTTTTATCACCCTTGAAGTTAATACCATATTTCATCAAATCTAAGATATCCTCTATTGTAGGACATATTATTTTATACTAGAGGCCCGGTGCACAAATGCTTGCACCAGTGGAGTCCCTCGGCCAGGCCTGCAAGATCAGGCTGAAACCAGCTCTCCAACATACCCTGCAGCTTTCCAACATACCCCAAGGGGTCCTGGATTACGAGAGGGCACAGGCCAGGCCAAGGGACCCCACCTGTGCATAATTGGGGCTGGGAAGGGACATGCGAGGTTGGGAGTCAGGGTGGGGCTGCAGGAGGGCTCCAGGGCGTGTCTGGCCTGTCTTGCTCAGTCCCGATCAGCAGGACCCAGGAGCAAGCTAACTTACCAGTCGGAGTGTCTGCCACCTGGTGGTCAGAACACATCATAGCGACTGGTCGAGTGTCTGCCCCCTGGTGGTCAGTGCATGTCATAGCGAGGGATTGAGTGGCCTCAGCATATCATTAGCCTATTATGTTTTGATTGGTTGAACGGCTGACCAGACACTTAGCATCTTAGGCTTTTATTATATAGGATATCCTTATGAAAGAATGAAATCCAATTAAATGACCCTCTATTAATTCTAAATTCTGTACCAATTTGAGGGGTGGCAAAATATGGAAGAGTACATCTTAAAACTGAGCAAATACGCTATTGTTTTAATATGTTATCTGTTATGTTTAATCTTGCATACTTGAGCCTTAAGACTTTTCTATGTCTATATTTTAACACCAAATATTACTTGTCATTCTGTGATATTAGTTTGTATAGTTTGAAGTTCAATATCATAAAATTTTTACAGATACGCCATAATTTTCCATTTTTCTTTTTCATGTCACTTCTTATTTTGTAAAATGAAAAAAAGAACATATTTTCTAACAGCAGCGCTTTCATGACTCTTAAGGACATCTCTGTCTGAGGTATAATTCAGGAAAGCTTGAATTTTATCAGCTATATTTTAGAAAAACTTTGGACATTAATCTGTTTATTTTGTAGCAGTTTAAGAACATATGGATGCCGCATTCAATGTGAAATGTATGTTATTTAAATACTTTAATGTTATTTAAATTGATGTATCAAATTGTATACCTCTTTTACAATGTTAGCTTTATGTTTCTCCTTATCTTGTGTTAATACTTTAAGATTGATACGTAGACACATAGAAACATAGGTCATGGAAGAAATATATGACCTATGTAGTACCACCCAAATCAGTTTCAGGTATGAAAATTATTTTCTTAACTCCTGGAAATGTTGTTAAAAGATAGCCCATGAAGACAACTGCCTTGTTCCAGTTCAGACATTCTTTTGTTAAAGTCTGAAACCAATGATTGACCATTGCAGGGCATATGCAGGCCTGATGCCCTTGACACAAATAGGAGTAACTATGAAGGTCTATCGTATCTCCAGAGATCTCAGTGGGGTTGGCTGAGGTTTTCTGTATCATGCTCAAAATGGCCTCCCACCCCCTGAAGTGTTTAATCCCAGGAGCATTTCCTATAATAAAGGCCCTGCTTTCAAATCTTTACTTAGGAGTCTGCTCCTTGGAAAGCTTAGACTGGACAGCAAGCTGATAGAAAATTTACAAATTAAATACATAAACCTTTATCTTCATCCAGGGGTTCAAAACACCAGAAGGGCATATTTTGTCATTATTGTCTGCATGTGAATGAAGAAATCAGGCCTAGTTCTCCAGCAATTATTTAGCAATATTTGAATGACACTGCCCTGATAGGTTATGCTATTTGTAACTCAAAAGGAATTCTCTTTTGAAAAACTAGAAAACAGGGAGTGCTGGGAAATGAACTCAGAAGATGCATTTGAGAACCACATGGATAAAGTACTAAGTAAAGACACTCAGCCTTTATTTTACCTAGAGACTCAAACCCAGTACCTGCAGAGGCTAGATCAAATCCATTATTATTTATTCATCTTTATTTTGGGGGAAGAATTATATGTATAGGAAATGTTTGCTGTGAGCATTCTTGCAGCAAATGTTTACAGCAAAGACTAGAGGCCCGGTGCATGAAAATTTGTGCACTTCTGAGGGTCCCTCAGCCCAGTCTGCACCCTCTCGCAGTCTGGGACCCCTTAGGGGATCTCCACCTGCTGGCTTAGACCCACTCCCTTCCCTCTATCCCCGGCATTCCCAGTCGTTCTGCCATTAAGCTCAATTTGCATATTACCCTTTTATTATATAGGATACTATTGGTGAAAATACCTACAACCTTCAATTTGATTCAATTGATCTTGACAAAAAAAGAAACTAGTTGAAATAAATAAAAATAAATAAAAGAGTGTCATTAAAAGGAAATAATGAAAAATGAATAACCAAAGTCAATTTTAATGCCATGTAACTGAGCTTAGTAAAAATAATATATTTATAGGAAGGAGTTTTTTTCTGAAGGTTCTTGAAAAGGATCAACAAGAATAATAAGAGTAAAGATTTTGACATTCATCCTAAAATCCATAGTGATATGGTGAATGGCAAGCTGGAATTCTCCTGGTTCTTGTCCTTCAAAATTTGAAGAATAAAATTTGGGGACAAAAGGATTTTAAGCAAAAGCATGGAAATTTACTGCAAACATATACAAACTCCCATAAATTCCACCCTGGGGAGGGATCCCTAAAATGGAAAAACCCTCCTGGGGAGGGGTCCCCAAAATGGGAAAAATGAGTGAGTCTTTTTGTCTCAAGGTTTATAAATGCTGGCAGCTTCCTTGTCTGCACACGCTACTTTCTAATTGGACCCTTCCTCATTTTATGTCTCTCTGTTTTTTGCTAATTGGCTTATTTCCCCCTTCCCTGGTTGGTATAGGTTTCAAAGTTTCAAAGCTCACCTGGTGCCCCCCCCCCTCCCCCCTCCCGCTCTTGTAAGACACACATTCTGAGGGTTTGGAGCTGGGTCCATCCATCATGTATGCATTCCTTTCCTATGAATCCTACCCCAACTGCCTCTCCTGTTTCTAAATCCTTTCAATGGGAGCCATCAAAAGTTCTGTAAGAAAGAGAGCATGATGTTTAAATTCATTTCAGAAAGCATGTAGTGCAGAGGAAGGCTGGGAGAGTAAGACTAGAGAATGAAGACATTGGTGTCAGGGAGACTATAACATTGGTTGTAGAGAGAGGATTAATGTTTCTAACTAGAGGAGGGATTGTGGGAATAGAAACAGACCCTTTTCACATGCAAAAAAAATATTTCAGTTGCACAGTCAAAAGGAATAGGAGAGTAATTGGACATAGTGCAAATAAAAAGGAAGAAGATAATCAAGGGTGGCACTGAGGTTTTGTGTAGAGTTGATGAAGAGTACTTTATCAGGGATCATCATAGGCAGCATGTACATACACAGAATCTAGTGGGGATGCTGAGATGTAGGCAAGAAGAACAGCTAATGTAGGTTTTTGCCTGGACCACATTGATTTTTCAGTCTTAGATTCTTGATATCTAAAATTTGGTTATTGAAACACATTGAGTTAAATATGACTAGTTGCTTTCAGTAATATTGCCTTTTAAATGAACATGCTATTGGTCTGGAACATATATACAAAGACCTGTGTACTCATTTTTGACTAAGAATTTTTGAAGTAAAGGTGTAGTATCACAAGAGAGTATCACTTCTCTCTTATTCAAAGAACTTTAAGGTGTGAGTTCTGCTTTGTCATTTTTAACAAAAACAGTGCTCTACTTAATCTTGTGGGATACATGAATGAAATGTAAAATAGTGATTGGTTGAGTTTTTGTCTCTTAAAAATTGCTAGAATAGACACATTCATATGAAAAGGGGCATTTGAAAAGGTAGAGGTGACATAAAATTTTACATTGAATATCTTTATTAAAAACAAATAATATGTGCTTTTTAAAAGATCTTAATTTTTAAATATGGTATAGCCTACCCTATAAAATAAATAAGACTTTTTAAAAAAATATCCTAAGCAGATAGCAAAAATGAAGTTCAGCTATCAAAGCTTAGTTGTATGGGTGTTTATGTTGTCCTTAGTTTTATGATGGAGTCAGGGATTGCCAATGCCAGTGTTTACATCCATGGCATTAGTCTACCTTTGATGTTCTATTGCCATAGCACTTAATATAAAATGTCTCATGTTTTAACACTTTTATCTAAATAGGTAGATATTAATTTTAGAATCCTTATTTTATTACTTATTAAGTACAGCTCTCAATTTTTATCATATCTAAAACTTCTGCTACGTGTAGTAATAAAATATGAATTGAGGCATAGGAAATTTCTTTTTTTAAATTTTTTTGAAGCATAGGAAATTTCAGTATTAGACATGAAAATTTTCTTAACCAAGTCATCACTGATATCTAGTATTGACAGGACTTGAAATGAGCATTCTATGAGTCTTTTGGGAAAAGAGAAAGTACACAAAACAGCCATTAGGAGAGAAATTTCAATTTTACAAGAAAGAAGCATTAAGCTATATTTTAAAAAAAAACATTATGGAGAACTCTAAAAAGCTTGAAGCCAATTTAATTAATGCAACCAATCTACTTTTCTTTGTACACTATTAAAAAATCAATAATCTGAGGATCAGCTTTTCAAAAAGTTTATGGAATTTTGCAATAGTTATTTTAAAAGCAAAATACATTTTTGTTTATTTAATTTTGCTTTTTTGTACACTATTAAAAATCAATAATCTGTGGATCAGCTTTTCAAAGTTTATTGAATTTTACAATAGTTATTTTAAAAGCAAAATGCATTTCTATTTATTTAATTTTGAAATTAAAATAATTTTAAAATTGCACCTGTCATGTGAGGGCCACTGTTAATTATCCTGAGTTATAGATTATGATATAGTTAAATCATCACAATACTAATAAGTGTCATATATAGCTATGTGAAAAATTAATGCAGCCTATTTTAATAGACCTAAAGATACTTGAAATTATCTTCTGTGTTTCAGATCCTATAAAGAAGGATTACATTGTCAAAACTGCCAAGTCATATCTGATGCAATTCCAAGAGAATTTCCTCATTAGTGTGTCACACACATTCTCGTATGTATGATTGGTGGTATAGTCAAAGATCTTTCCAGAGCAGTTGCAGCATTCACATTATAGGATTTGATTACAGATACAAAATGGATTCATTTTAGTAGGATACCATTCTCCTGGCTCTATACAGAGTTATTTCAGGGGTGAATACTTGGAACGGGTACTGGATAGTAAGAGAAAGAATAAAACATATAGAAATATTGTGTGTGTGTGTGTGTGTGTGTGTGTAAAGGGGAGATGGAGAGAGGAGGATATTTATTTGGGAGGTAGCATAAGTAGATTTATAATATGCATACATAATGTGATAAAAATAATGTTAAGATTCCTTTATATAACAAACATAAGTAGACACTCAAATATATATAACAAAATTATTTTTGGTTAATTATTTAATTATTAATTAAAATCTGAAGGTTTCTCTATTAGCCATGATATTAATCAGACAACGTGATGACTCTTCTAAGAAAAACTCATTTTCCAAGTGTTAATTGAACAACATATAACTGTTTTAATATATTTAAAAATTTCTCCTTTTAAGTATATATATTATTGACAATAAATTTGTTAAATTTGAATAATTAAATATTTAGACACTAGTATATACTTCATATAACACATTCCTCAAAAATCATTCCAAGCTGATGGACTTTTAGCATTTAATGAAATTATTTTATAATTGCTAACAATAACTATAAATGTTATTAATTCAGGTAAAATATTTTCAGTCTGTTTATACTGGTACTCTATTAAAATAGCCTGAATTTATAAAGTTGTAATTACTTCAAGAAGTTGTGTTACCTTATGCAACCTTTTTAAAGCACTGACTTAGAAGCACACATGCTAAAATTCATGGACTACCTAATCCTTCATTCTCCTGTCCATTGATTTATCCACTCACATAATAGAGTGAATTAAGCAATAATCAGTGACCCTCTGATTGTAATTTGTGAGGTAACTTAAAAGAGTTATCTCTTATAGTGCTGGTTTTTCCATGCAGTATGGTGCTAGAAAAGATCTTGTCAATAAGCATTTCATGCCTTAATGCTAAAACCCATACATAAGATACACAGGAACAATAATTTGGCTCATTCTATTTGGCATGTTCTCTATCAGATATTGTATAATGAATACAATCTTCAATAACAATAGGTATTATACTCAGAGTAACCTTCTTTAAAAATAGATACCAGCTATTTCTGTATGTCTTAAGTGGGAAAATAAATCCTTTAAACACTTTAATTCATGTATATAAAGAACAAGTTATTTTCCCCTGGTTGTCATATCTACTCAAACCCACAAACCTGATATTATTATGCATCATTGATTATATTTCTTGTTAGAGTGGACAACAAATTGACAAGCTAGAACATAGATTAGGAAACTCAGTCAGTGTAAAACTACAGTTCAGGCAGGATTTGGAGCAAGTAAATTGTCTGTAAATTACAGTACCTTATCTTCAAAGTTCTATAAATTGAATAAGTTGTATTTCCTAAAATTGGAGTAGACATCTAGTCAATTTTTTTCTTTAGTAAGAAATGGTTATGGTATTAAAATATGCATTTTATCTTCTACTTGGTGTTTGAGGTATGACAAGATGAATATCATCTTTACATAAAATCAAAATGTATTTCACACTGTGAACTTTTTACAAACCAGTTTGAGCAGAACGCTCATTAAGAGTAATGGAAATTGAACATATACAGACACAGTTACACCACAACAAAATTTAAATCTCTAATGTGCAGGTTACTACCAAGTATGAAAGATTCATGAGTTGGGAATCTTAAAATTAAAAGGTATATAATTTGGTTTACAAATCAAATCGAAATTTCACATATTTCAGAACTTGTTATTTTGTCACCAAATGTTGCTACAACTATTTTCCTCTTATTTTACTAGATGCAATACATATATTATGAAATAAATATAAGTTTGATCATATTGGGATTTTGTGGCAAAAATTAGAATGGGTGCTGGGATGCCCTAAAATGTTCCTTTTTTTTCTGCTCTGGAAATATATCACTAGACTTTTATTTAGTTTTTAAAATTCTCTTTTCAGACCTTCTCTAACACTTAACTGTTCTTTAGTAACCAAATTTGCATTAGAGGTTGGTTGATGTCTTAGTCAGCTAGGGCTGCCAAAACAAAATACCACAGACTGGGTGCCCAATTAACTAAAACTTATTTCCTCACAATTTTGGAGGCTGGAAGTCCACATCAAGGTGCCAGCAGGTTTGGTTTCCCTTGAGGCCTCAGCTTGCAGACAATCAGACAGGTGCCTTCTCACTCTATCCTCACAAGGCCTTTCTCTGGTACATGCACCTTCCTGGTGTTTCTTTCTCTCTCTGCCTAAAAGGCAGCGGTTCTCAACCTGTGGGTCGCGACCTCTTTGGGGGTCGAACAACCCTTTCACAGGGGTCGCCTAAGACCATCGGAAAACACATATATAATTACATATTGTTTTTGTGATTAATCACTATGCTTTAATTATGTTCAATTTGTAACAATGTAAATGCATCCTGCATAGCAGGTATTTACATTACGATTCATAACAGTAGCAAAATTACAGTTATGAAGTAGCAACGAAAATAATTTTATGGTTGGGGGTCACCACAACATGAGGAACTGTATTAAAGGGTCGTGGCATTAGGAAGGTTGAGAACCACTGCTCTAAGGCTACCAGTCCTATTGGATTAGGGCTCCACTCATATGACCTCATTAAACCTCAGTCACCTCCTTAAATGTCCTGTCTCCATTTAGGACCACATTGAAGGTTAGGCCTTCAACATATGACGTGTGAAGGGACACGATTCAATCCATAGCCTTCACTTTCTTTCTTTCTCTTGCTACTCTGAAACTTAAGATTTGGTATCCATTATAGGCTTCTATGTGTATTAGACTAATTCTTTACCTTTAGATCTTATTTTACACAATTATTTTACTCATGAAAAATGGTTAAATTGAAATAAATGTCAATGAGAAGCACTATAGTTTGGTAGTTAAGCCCACAAATCTAGACCACACTGCCTGGGTTTGGATTTCAGTTCCACCAGTCATTGGCTGAGAGAACTTGGGAAAGTTACTTAACCTGAGTCTTCTGATGTGCGATACTGGTATAAGTAACACATTAAAAGTGATTCACAAAGTATTGGACATATTCTGGCAGATAGTAAATGCCTGTTCTTTATTATTGATAGTATTTTCTCTACATTCTGATGTTTAAAGGAGTACTTGGATTATTTTTTAAAGTGAAGAATTATTTTTAAATGTTTTAAATTGCAAGTTGGTTATATGTATGGATTCTGGTGTCAGGCTGCCTCGGTTTGTATCCTTCCTCTATTACTTCCTAGCAGGATGTCCTCTGAGAAGTAAGTCACTTCACCTCTCTAAGGATAATTTTGATTATGGGTGAAATGACAAGTAAAAATAGCACATTATGGGGATGTTGTGAGCATCAAATGCGGTAATGTAGAAAAATGCTTAGAGCATTGTTGGGAACAAAATAAGAATTAAGTACTCATGGTTTTCACTTATATAAGTATTAATATAAAGGTGAACATCTCTTAAGTGTGTGCTTCATACTTTTTTTTTTTTTTATTCAGCCAAACCTAAACAATAGCCTTTTTTCCCTCAGCTGCCATTACTTCATTCAAATTTTTCCTACTACTTTTGGGGACATTTCTGAGTAAGCAAGTGGAGAAGGTTCTCAGCTTCCAAAACAGTCTCTGCAGATTGATTTTGTTTGTTTATTTGTTTGATGCTTGGGCAGTTATGCACACGGCAGTGTTTCATGTCCAAATCTATGGGAATGTAATAGTTGAGTGGGTATCATATTCTGATAAAATAAATCCAAGTTATCCCATTAAGGGCCATTCACTAAATGATGGGTGCAGTAGAGGAAGGATTTCCAAGAAAATATAAAGTTCTAAGGAGAAACTGGGTGATTTAATGGCAGGTCGATAAGCTGATTAGAATAATTCTAATTGTGCCCCTTCTTTGACCCAGAAGTTATACATCCTGTAATTTATCCTTAGAAAGTGACAGAACAAGGGTGCAAAATGTAGGTATGAACATGTTCCTTAAAAAAAGTGAGAAAGTACTTTATAACCTTGTATGATGACAGTAACTTATCTGTTTGCTGTCACTGTGTGTGTGTGTATGAGAATATACATATGTATACATCTATATCTGTATAAACCAAAATAACAGTGGCTATCTTGAGATGCTTGGAATTGGCTTTCCTCAGAGTGTTTGATATTTGCTCTTGATATACAGTTATGTATGCAATCTAATAATAATAATAGTAATATTAATAATAATGCAAACCAAAACCTGGAGTTAGCAGTCATTTTTAATCCCAACACTGTAAGTACATGCGAGAAGCCTAGATGAAGTGCCACGCACTCCCTATTTCTTAGTTTCCTCATTTATTTAAAGGAAACCAGACAGACCTCCCCTATCACATAAGACTACTGTAGGAATAATACAAAGCAAAAATATATATATAAAAATACTTTACAATGTTGAAGGAACAATTTAAATATCAGGTATTAGGTAGGGTTAGTGGCGATAACAAAAATATCGATGATTCTCATCCCAGATGAATAAGAGACACAGTGTACATTTTGCTTTTTTTTGTAGAAAATATTCCTTGGAAACACAGATCCCATTAAAAGTCCATTCTGAGCAGAAAGTTAAACTAAATGCATCATCAATTGACGAGAATGACTGTATTTGGACAGCGCTGGTGAAAGAATGGGGCCAGCATAATGGAAGCTGTAGTGCTCAGGGCCACTGCGCTCTGGTCTGATCCCAGCTGGCTGATCCACAGGAGCTTTTGCACAGACACTATCAACATACTGCTTGTTCTGTCCGAGTTTATCTTGCTTCAGTTATTGGGGCACTAACAAAGCCGCAGAGGCAAAGGAGCCTCGGCTCCCCACATGCCTGGAGAGAGGATTAGAGGTTTCTTTTCTTTAGGTAACTGAGTCTGGTTTCTGTATTTGGAGGGCTTGTTTGTAGTAACTGAAGAGAAAAAAGCGAAGTGAAAATATTTTTTTCTGAGAGACTGGAAAGGCAGTGCAATTCCTGATAAGGCTTCGTCTTGCTATAAAAATAAATGACACAGATTTAATTACCCATCCCTTCTCTGCATCCGACTTAATGCCTTGTTCTCTTAGTTGGCATAATGTTGAGCAAAACAAATTCAAGAAGGAAGAAGTTTCTTCTTTTTTTAAACTTTTAGATGTTTCTCTTTGCTTCAATATAGAAAAAAAATATATAAAATGCACCTCTTGAATTGTTCTTTAAGCTGAAATGGAGTCTATGAAGTCACCTTGTCACTGGGAATTATTTTACAGGAAGGTGGCTCTCAAAAACGACATTAAACCTAACACGTGGCAGACCGCATCTTAGAAGGAGATCCTGTGAGTATAAGTCTTAGGAGGAGCACATAGCCAGGGTAATTAATACCAAAATCTGGGCTTTGTCACTGGCAGCTACCTGGTGGACTGACAGTCATGATTCAAATTGGGCTCCTAGGTACCTAGCGGGTTACTCCCAGGTGCTACTTGCAGGATGGCATGCGAGATGGTTTTATAACTGCTTGGAATGTGTAATCTACATATTTAAATCTACATAGTTACACTTAGAAATCACGCCCTACATTCAGAGAGTGCTGGAAACAAAAGTGGTTTTAACATATCTGAGATTCAGGTTCAGATTCTGGCTCTCTCATTTACCAAATATGACCTAGGAAAAGTCAGTTAAATTATGTGAGACCCAGTGTCCTTGTCTTACCTTGTAAGGAATTTTAAAAGATTAAAGAAATTATATGTAAATCACAGTGCCCATTAGCTGATTGGGATGATCAATGCCCCAGAGAGACTATTTAGTTTCAATACTTATAATTTTATCACATAAAATCATTTTTACTGATCCACTAAACAGAGCTCATTTGTTTAACAGTAAATATTGTATCCTGATTTATTATAACTTCCAAAATAAATGCATCTTCAAAATCACATATAGAATCTCCTTGTTTGCCTTTCCTCCCACTTTCCAGTACCACTGATAAATAGTGTTCCGCTCAGTCTAATCCTAATAATAGAGGAAGAAGAATGGAGTTGGAGATAAATTCTCTCTGAAAGTGCCTACCCATTTTTGAACCTGTCAGTAAGGCCCCATGGATAGGCCCTGGTTTCCTCTTCAGGGCAAGCTATCTTGAGGAAACATACCCACTGGAGGCTGGGTAGGCAGAGACCACCATGGTCAGCTAAGTTGACAATTTAGCTCTTGCCTCAGGTGTTGGAGAAGCAGTTAGTCCGTATTTACTTTAGATCAAAAAAGCTATTTGCCAGAAAAAAGGCTACTGAGACATGCGCAGACCTCTCCCCCCTGCCGGCCCCCTTATCTGACACTGGGAATGAAAGATTACAAGAAACCACACAGGTCTATTGGGAGTTAATCAGTCTAGTCACTAAGCAAAATATGTGTGTCCCCAAAGTCCTTTGTAACCACTTTATTTCATGCTCTATTTATATTTATTGAACTCATTCTGCATCTTCACACTGTTCTAGAAGCTAAGCATTCAAAGATGAATGAGGAGAGTCTTTTTCCCTTCAGAAGAGGGAGACACATAAATGCATGTAGTACAAGACATAGCATCTAATAAATACTACTAATATTGAGCATGCTTGGTGCTGTCATAGAAATACATAGCAAATATTATGGTATCACAGATCAGGGAGTGATTAATTCTGCCTGGAGGATTCCGTAAGGCTTCAAAGAATGGTGATGTTGGAGCTGGGCTTGCCAGTTAAATACACAGGATTGGAAATTGGGACACATTTTGTAAACAGAGGAAACAACAATAAAGGCTGAGAGAAAGCTAAATTCATAATTCTTGGGGGTAACCTTATATGAAGACAGTAAGTATATTTTGTTTAGAGTTGCAGTTCAAGATGATGGAGTTGGGACCCATTTGGAAAGGGTTTTGAATGATGCGGTGAGTCCCTTTGACTTCATTCCTGAAGCAATGATATGCTAGCTGTTTGAAAACTGTCATTAGGGAAAGGCAAGGATAAAACCATGTTGCAGAAAATTATCTCCACTAACAATGTAGGAAGTAGCCTGGGGTTAGGGACTGGGCTAAGAGGAGATGGCAGGCAAGGAGTCTATTATAAAAATCATGCAATAACCTGAGAAAGGAATACAATAGGCTAGACATAGCTCACAATTTGCTGTCAGAGTAGTGCAGCTCCTGCTTCATAGAATGGGGGTTTATTGACTGTAGAACATTAATTAAGCATTTCCAGAAGGTAAGAAAACTTACATCATTAATAGAAATGATTGTAGATAAGTTACTTGGATGAGGGTAAAATTTCTATGCCAACTTTTTATGAACATCATGCATTTAAAAGTTATTTTTTCTTCTTGTTCTAGGTATGTATTGGTGAGTGGGTAAAACTCTTTCTTTTCATTTAATCATGTATTCAGTTTTCATTCAATAAATCTTTATAGATTGTCTTCATATGTTAGATACCAGGCTAAGTGCAGGATGTTGAATGAGACACAACCTTTGGCTGTGGGCATCTCACTATTAAGAGTCTGACAATAAATGATGCTATTTGTTAGAAACTATCATAATGATTCTATGCTTGGAAATGATATGTGTGGTGTGGTGTTTCTGGAAAAATTATCATTAAATGTCCAAAAGAAATCCATTTTGGGGCATAATTTCTCCATTACATTTTGAGGAAATAATTTCACACTGCTGGTAATGAAATAGAGGACATTGAGCTAAACCATCAGTACAGTGAGAGGTTAATAAGGTTACTGCATTCTTTTATTTTAGACAGTTCTGAACCACAGAAAACATTTTTTTTTTTACCTCTGTAGTTCAGCATGGAAATGGAAGGTGTTGATATTCTTTTTATTTCCTTTTTATAACATGAATCCTTCATACAAGATAAAACTAGAGTGCCCACAATAGTTAACAGCCATTTTCTCAGGAGTAAGGAAGTAGCGATGTCATTGATTCTAGCCCAGAGTGAGGAAATCCACAGTGATCATTTATTTCCCTTTGAGACAGGGCATATTTACCACACCAAAGACTTTGCTATGCAGAAAATATAGTTTGGGAGCAGGTGAGCATTTGAGATCGTGCTGTGAAAAACACATAGCAGTGGTTCTCAACCTGTGGGTCGCGACCCCTTTGGGGGTTGAACGACCCTTTCACAGGGGTAGCCTAAGACCATCAGAAAACACATATATAATTACAGATTGTTTTTGTGATTAATCACTATGCTTTAATTATGTCCAATTTGTAACAATGAAATTGGGGGTCACCACAACACGAGGAACTGTATTAAAGGGTTGCGGCATTAGGAAGGTTGAGAACCAGTGTAAGGTATGGATAAGTTGCAACCATTCTGTTGCTGAGAAGAAGAAAAAATCCACCTTTAAAACTTAAAGAACTATGTATCCATGAAGTAAATATATTTTTTTTAATTCAGTCTTGTTAAAATGGCCCTGCTTAATGGTCAGGAGTCTGGAGTTTACAGAATGGAACATAATGGATGACACTAATGTAGCCACCTTAGTTAATTACATGCAAACTTTTGGAACTTGAGTTATGTTTATTGTTGATGTCCATCTCCTGCTGAGTGCTGCTTCAATTGAATGTCCCAGAATGTTATTTATGCTCAATTTTAAAAGAGTGTTCTGTAGTCCAGGAGCTTATCATATTAACTCCTCCTCTAAACAAGGGCAGAGATGCAAATAAAGAGGTTATTAAAATTGGCTGTAAAAGCCATAGATCTTTCATTAAAAGTTTCTAGACAAACAGAAACATATAGGCTTAACTCAAGGAGATTAACATGGTTAGGTTAGAGGCTAATTGTGTTTTGCATCTGAAATGTAATAAAAGTTTGTACCCTTCGGGGGGAAATACAGCTAAGGTTCATCAATTATTACCATCTTTAATTCTGCAAACCCTGGAAAACTAATTCAGAGCAACAGTACGGCTAGTTAAGATGATAAATCTCTAATTAAACAAGGAGCTCTCTTCTTAAATGAATAATCTGTATCTATATCTCAATGTGTCTCAGCATATTTAACTGTCTGTGTGTGGGAGAAAAATCAAAGTGTGCTTATAATGTTCAAGGTAGAGAGCTTGAGGTATTTGAGAATGCTATTGATATGAATATAAATTATTAATATCGTAATTTCCTAAAAGCAATTTTTGTCACTTTATAAATAAGAACTTTATGAAAATTTTATTATAATTTTTCCAACCAATTACTTTGTCAGAGGATTGCAAGATGGATTCTTTAAAGCTCGAGTTTCCATCTAAATAATGTTGAAATCTGAAAGGCTTCAGGCTCTGTCATAGAAGGGACACACAGGTTTTATGTGTGAAATAAGAATTACAAGTCAGGGAGGAATGTAGTCTTTGTTTTCCAAATGTGATCTTTCCTGTTTGTTTTATGTTTGAAAAATATAAATTGGTAAAATATGATTTAATATTTAACATGCATGGTGTATACATTTACTAGATGTACTTAATTTTATAATTATTAAAACGTGTTTATTGGATGAATATTCATGGATCATTCGACCTGCAGTAGACTAATGCAACAATTCTGCCTCATATATGAGCAAAATTAACCGAAAGGCAGGATATTACTCTCTGTCATCATTACTTGTTACATATTATGATTCAAAATAGCCACTAAATCTGTGTATTATATATAAAAAAAATAGTGGTGGCAAGACTGCCATGTGCTTATAATTGTGTATTGGATAAAGTCAACAATGCTTAAAAAGAAACAATTTTAAACTTTTAATAATTATTACTTAATAGGTGAAATGAGTAAATCCTATTTCATTTAAAAGCATGTATCTGATAAGCAGCGACTTGATCTGTTAAGACCAAGAAACGTTTACCCTCTTGCCCTCCGCAAAGAATGAACTGTCTGTGAGTCCATAGAGGCAGGGCCTAAAAAAAAATCTAAGGTCTGCAATGTTAGTGATGATTAGACCATTTATTGTGGAATTGCATTTTAGCAGTACTTAGTGGCATTAGATGTATATAATCCTTACCCCCAGGCTTAAAATGAGAAAATCAAGGAGCCTGATAGAGAAGGCTTAAGTTGTAACTAGATGCTGGCCTCTCTGTGCCTGCTTTGCTGACACCTTGTCACATTAAATTTACTAGAAACTTGAAGTAAGAAAAAGGCAACAAGAAAATGGGGAAAAAAATCAATGTGTTGCAGGAGGTCTGGGGACCAATCTAAAAGACAAGCTTCCAGTTGTATTTCCAATGTGCCTTTTTCATTTTGTGATGTTGTAAAAGTAAGATCTTCATTAGATACCTCTGGTGTTTACAATCCCCACAGTAGAAATAAAAAGGAAATTAGATGTTCCATTTTTAATATTACACATACAATCATTTTAGAGTGTGGAGGTTAATTTCCCCCACAAATGTGCATGAAAGGAATTAAAGGAAATAGTTTGAACATTTTAATTCTTTTCGTGCATTTCAAGGAGAGGAATTAAGCACCAAAGCACAAAACAATTATATGTGTAATTTAGAATACATATTGATTTTTTTGGTGAGTAATAAATAGGCAATGACACTAAATGTAAAGCTAGCCTTGTTTAAATAAAACATTTCCCTACCTAATAACTCAAAACTAAAGTGAAAGTTATAGTTGATGCCTCGCTTACCAACTTAATATCTGTATAATAAAATGAATCCTAGTCATTGTGATTATAAGGAACGCATGAAACAAACTAGACATCGACAAAACTATTCTTTAAAAATTTTGTTCTAACTCCCTACTGTTAAATAACATTTACCCCTTTACTTAGAGACCACTTGAATCACCCCAGACACCTTCAAAAGAACCAACAGCCCCACATGCTTCAACTTGCTGTTAATTAGCTAGCATGCCAGATATCATAGAACCTAATTGGAGCATGCTTTCAGTTCTAATGTTAGATTACAAAGGAAGCCTTTCTCTTGGTAGTCTTTGCCAAGTTCCTCTACCTTGGGCACTTTCAAATGCAAAATGTTTGTGAGCACCATTTGTGGTGACTCCTTCACTTCTCTCCAGATTTCCAGACTGAGTCTTATCCTGGGCATAGCGAAGTTGCATGCGAAGGGAATGCCCAGGTCCTGAACCCCAAAGGCAGATGTATTTTGTACAACTGGATGTGTGCCCTGTTAGTTCAGTTGTGTCCAGCTGTGTCCAATTAACTCAAGAAATAGCAGCGAAATACATTTTTAAGAAAATCAGAGAGTGTGTATGTGTCATGGACTAAATCCTATGTTGAAGCACCAAACCCCAAACTGTCAACACCCAATGTGAGTGAATTTGGTGATAGGACATGTTAGAGCTAACTGAGGCTAAATAAGATCATAAGGGTGGAGATCTGAGCAGATAGAGCTGGTGCCCTCATAAGGGGAGGCAGAGATAACTGAGTGCTCTCCCTCTCTCTGCTGTGTGAGAACAGTCATGTCAGCTCTCCAGGAGCTGAGGAGAGCATCCTCAGTAGAGACTGACCCTCCTGGCATTGGGATCTTGTACTTTCAGTCTCCAGAACTTGAAAAGTGTTGTTTAGCCAGCCAGTCTATGGTATTTTATTATGGCAGACCTAGCGGACTGATATGGTGTATATTGGGGCGGGGGATTTCTCCTCTAGAGTATGCAGATCTGAGGAGGACATCTCATGCTCCTTTAGGCCAGCAGAGTTTCAACCATATCAGTGGCCTGGAAGTGAAGAATAAAGAGTCCTTCTTTTCTTTGTTTGCCAAATCTTAAGCTAAGTGAATTGTGAACATGTTCCTCACTTAAAACCATGACCCAAGAAAACTGTGGAACTATAATAGATGTGTTTCTGTAGAACCCAGCTACCTGAACTAGCACACAGTGTTAACCATGACAATCTAAGATGCACAAAACTAAATGAATACTTAAAACTTGAAGTTCAGTTTACTTATATTCCTCTAATGCACAACCTACATTTTGTAGCCAGAATTTAATAAGGAATTTTTTTTCTAATGTTTTGAGTGTGGTAAACAACTTTTGTAATTCACTATTTTATCCGCCTATTCTTCCTTCCCTTAAAGAAATAATAACGTTATGTATCAGCAGTAATACCATGCACTTAGAGATCTATTAAGGCGCTCCCACCAATTTCAGGAATTCTCAGCAGGGGGATGGTAGTGGGAGGTGGAGAGGGGGAAGAGGGCAGTGGCTTTAAGGAAGAATGAAAACTGCTGAGGTAGAAACTAAGTACCTGGGCCTATGGGAGCGCAAATCAGAGAGGACTGGCTCAGCCTCAGCACAGATAGACTTGACAAAGAATGTAACTACATTAATGGACATGGAAGGACCCATGTGTAATTTACTGTGTGGAATCATAAAAATTGTTCAGAGGCAGAGTAAATAGACACGGGTGGCAAATAGGATGTATTAGTGGGCAAGTAGAGAAAATATAGTTCAAATAGACTTCAAAACAAAAGTTAACTTTACATCCTATTAGTTCCTACTTAAAACTTTGCTATGTGTAATGAGAAAGAACTAATTCAATAAAAATGAATTACTGGCTACTATTCTACATCTTAAATGTAATCACGGGACATAGATCAGTGGAAATCTTATTAATGAGCAATAGGGGACATCTGTGTCTTAAAATAGTAACTTAGTGAGAATCTAATGATATCCTTATCATTTTGGTGAGCTTTTTAAAGTAAAGCACTATAATTCTAGCAAGAACTTCACTTTCTGGATAGATTATTCTAATTGCAATTTCCACCATAGAATCCAGAAGGGCACTGACAGTACTAATTCTGAGAGGTTTTAAAGAAAAAGCTGTTCTCATATTGTTATCCAGACCTAGCTAAAACTCTTTGATCCTCTAGTCATCATTAACAAAGTAACCCTCCATGAACTGCCAGAAAAAAAATGAATAAATGAATAGTAAATAATTACTCATTCTACTTTGGGAATGTACAAAATTAAGGTTTCTCTCTTCACTAAGCCTCTCCCCTGAACCAAACAAGACCCACACAGAGAAAAATAAAGATTTGATTAACTCATTGAGAGTAGTAGCTTATTACTTAACATAAGAACATCAAGAAGTATTATTAACTCATTATATCTAATGACTCTTTGGGAAATGAGATATATTCAAATCTCACATAATATATACGCAGATAACTAAAAAAAATAACTGATTTATCAATGAAATAAATAGAGAAAAATATACATTCAAATCTTAAAATTATAGGCTTAAATTCAGGTTGTTAGTAATGATGAAACGGCAAGCCAGAAGACTAAGTAACTTACTTAAAGTAACACAGCTAGTTACTTTCAGACCTAGTATTAGAAGCCAGATTTCTAGGTATGTAACCTTCCTTTTATTTTTCTTGTGCTTTGTATTTTTAGAGAATTGAATAAATGTTTTTCACAGATTGCATGTATATGAACTCTATTTTATGAAATATTTTTATCAAACTATATTTCATATTTTTCAAAATACATATAAATTGGTATTTACTTTTCCAAATTGTTGTATGTTTTCTATAAGCATTTAATGTATTTGGGAATAGAATAGTACCCTCTTTTCAAATAAATTTGTTAATAAATACTGCTTGGTGTTTCTACTTATCTAAATCAATGCATAATCTGTGTATCTGCATACATCTCCAAAGAATCAAGGGAAAGTATACATTAAAACAGCAGAGAATTCTAGAATGGGCCAAGTCACTCAGCATTTTACAGTAGTGAATATAGAGAAAACAGTAAATAAAGACAATTATTTGCTCAGCAAAGGGTAAAGTAATTTTGTTTCATTGCATTAATTAAAACTAACTATAAATAATTCCTTCAAAAGGCCTGGTGTATAGCATTAAGGACAAAGATTATGTATACTTCATCTTTAATTTAAGCCTTTAACCTTTGTTAAATATGCTTATATTTATGACCTGGAGCAAGTATTCACAATGAGTAGGAGAGATTAAAAAAATTATGGTATTTGGTAGCAGCAAGGAGAAAATATGTATGTAGTTTACCATAAACAAGTCATGTTTTTTGAAAAAGAAAAACACGTGGTCCACATGTCACCTATTGAATGTGTAATCTCACTAATTACTTAGTATTTGGAAAAAGCCTTTGAAGATGAGAAGTGCCATATGTGTTAATATTCTTATTTGAGTACTATAGCTTCCATAAATTAAATGTATTTGCAAATAAAATACTAAGTTTTTGAACATAGGGGTGCATATATCCTTTCTGATTGGTGTTTCTGGTTTCTTGGGATATATTCCTAGAAGTGGGATCACAGGATCAAATGGGAGTTCCATTTTCAGTTTTTTGAGGAAACTCCATACTGTCTTCCATAGTGGCTGCACCAGTCTTCATTCCCACCAGCAGTGCACAAGTGTTCCTTTTTCTGCACCCCTATTCCAGCACTTGTCGTTTGTTGATTTGTTGATGATAGCAAGGCCGGGGAGGGTTGGGGGGCAGGAGGTAGGGGGGTAAGAGATCAACCAAAGGACTTGTATGCATGCATATAAGCATAACCAATGGACATAAGACACTGGGGGATAGGGGAGGCTAGGGGACTGTCTAGGGCGGGGGTAAAAATTGGACACATATGTAATACCCTTTGTAATACTTTAAGCAATAAAAAAAAATACTAAGTTTTTGAACTCCAAGGATAATTAGTGGTTTCTGCCTTCTGATTTTGTAAATCATAACTTCTCAAACTTATATTAGCATTCCAACTACTAATATATTCAGAGAACTCTTTAAAAGTTAATATGGGGAGAAAGTTTTTATTTTATGTACAGATAAAGAAATGATGATTTAGTCCAGTGGTTTTCAACCTTCTGGCCCTTTACATACAGTTCCTCATGTTGTGACCCAACCATAAAATTATTTTTGTTGCTACTTCATAACTGTAATGTTGCTACTGTTATGAATCGTAATATAAATATCTGATATGCAGGATGGTCTTAGGCAACCCCTGTGAAAGGGTAGTTCAACCACCAAAGGGGTCTCGACCCACAGGTTGAGAACCACTGAAAAGGTGGTATTTTAATTGTATAGTTAGCATATATGGAAAATCAAATGTTGGGTGAAATCTCACAGCAAATTAATTACTAATGATATATTTATGGTGAATACTACCCTGATGTGGCAAAGACTTACAAAATAAGTCTGTCATCAAAACAATGAAATTAATATGTTTTGCTAAATAAGGTATCACAGTATTTGTAGATGTAAATTACTAGTAGATGTGTTCAGGGACACAATTTCATTTTGAAAATAAAATTTATTTAAAGTTTTAAATAATGTACCTTAGTTTGTGGAACTGAGCCAGGCAAGTTGAATAACAAACTATTTCAAAGAATCTTTAGTCTAAGACTGAAGATTCAGAGAAGTGTTTCAAACGGAAAAGAGAGAGAGAGAGAGAGAGAGAGGAAGAGAGAGAGAGAGAGAGAGAGAACACAGATGCAAAGTGCTATGCTAGTATGCTAGGGCTATGGATATAAATATTCAACAGTCAAAAGCTTCAGTCATTTGCTCAGTGATGGCGTACTTCCTGAGGGGTTTTCCTGCACACTGTAGAGTTTCTGGTTTAATATGAAAAAGCTCTGAGGATCTACTTTGCACTAGGTTAGAAAAGATATTTGCTTCACAATTTTATTTTTACCACACACTCTATTTTTTATGCAGGAGATATTTTGTTGTAATTTTCTCTAGCTAATGTACCTATTATTTAAAAATTATTCCCCAGAGCTAATTAACTTTGGCAAGTTTAGATTTTATCATCTTACCTTATGGCTTTATACTCTTCTAATTGCTTGAACAATGATTTCTGTCGGAAGAGATGGTTTCATTCAGAATATTTGTAGTACTAAATGAGGTTCAACAAACATTTAGTCGTGGCTCTAATATGTGTAAGGTATACAAACCTTTTTTCTTTCTTATTGATCTTAGAGAGAGGAAGGGAGGGAGGAAGGAAGGTGAGAGGGACAGAGAGAGAGAGAGAGGGAAACACCAATCATTTGCCTTCCCCATGCTCCCATCTGGAGAATGAACTGGTAACCAGGTTCTATGTCCCAACCAGAAATGGAACCTGCTACTTCTTGGTGAACAACACTTCAACCAACTGAACCACACTAGCCAGGGCTAAAAATCTTAAATAAAATTGAAGTGGGGAAAATGGCCATATTAATTTTAGAAATAGAAATATTATCTCTAAAATTAATATATGAAAAACTTTTGATATTGAAATTCTCCATAAATACAAAATATGATACTAGTATGGGCACAAAGTTATTGAAAACAAGTGCAGTATCTAAATAATTCAACATTTCTCATTTTTCTGTAAGTTAAATGAGTACTTAGCTAATTACAAATAGAATTTGGCTGGAGATATGTGGACTTTGAGTTTAATGTTAACTACTTTACCAGGGTTTCTGGCAATTAATTTTAAAGAATGGATCAACTGAATTGTATCTAGAACCAAGCACAAACTGTGATGTGAAAAATTAAAAGGTGATTTAAGAACATTTTTTCCATGCTACATAAAATTTAATTTAATTGGAAAAGGTTTAATTACTACTTTTTATGTATAGGGTACTGATTCTTATTTAAATATTGTTTAAAATATTTTTCTTGTATTTAAAGGTGATAGTTGATTAGGTATTATGTAAAAAACAAAACAAACAAAAATTAAATGTCACATAATTTTTTATACGTGTTTGATCTTACCCAATTGCCAGAACAATTTCCTTTACTAGTAGTAAAGGAGATGGAAATATCGTCCCACATAAAATCATTCTTCCTGCAAACACAAGTCTCTCAGGGTGGGGTGGGGGAGGGACAATCAAAAGGAGGCAGGGTTCCTATAGTCAGCACTGTCCATTAGGGGAAGCTATTTTTATAACACCAGAGTTTTCCAGGAGTCTTTATTTGAATTCATATGAACAAGTTGGGGTCAGATGTGAGCAGGTCTGCTTCTCTAATTTTTTAAAAGCCAATATCAGAATTATCCAGTGTGCTAAATGTAAAAGGCTTTTCAGCATAACCAGTAATCAAGAGTTCTGTTGTGACTCCAGAGACCTAAAGATATTTCCTGGAGGAATTTGGCAAGGTTGTGTCCTGACCTCCTTACCCCTGAATAAGTGCTTTTTATAGCATTTGGAAGCTCATGTAGTTGTCCACCTCAAACTTCTCTCCCCAATTAGGAAGTTAAACAAAATAACATACTTCATCCAAAACCATGTCACAAGGCCCTACATGAGAATATTTATTCATTCTTATGGCCATAAATACTCCCCAAGTAAATCAATCCACCAAGACACTCCATAAAATTGTTCTAAAGATGAGCTATCTTTCTCTTGAACTTTTTACTCAAAGTTCAATCCAGGGCTTTGGAACCTGTGCTCTCGAAAGTTGGCAAACTTCTATTTACTAGAGATGAACTCTGTATTCTCTTTCCATCTTCCTGACATATTTCTTAAAAAGGCAGTAATTCAAGACTCTGGCTCTGATAAAGTTGACAACTTTTAGGACAGTAGACAAAAATCCTCTCAGGGTGGCTGGCAGTGTGTTTACTGCCAGCGCATGCCAACTCAGAAAGCAGTGAGTCACAGTCAAGCGCGGGGCTCCTTTCTTCACCAAGGCAGCAAAGCCACGGACGTTGCCAAGCCTCACAGGTGCTCCGTCTGTGCTACAAGTTACTAAGTCGTTGTTGTTTTCCAAGCTAAGTTTATCTTGGCAAAGAAACTTTGCACACTTTCGAGGATGTCAGTGGCCCTTATAATTCAAATGGGGTTGGGGAGTTGCTAGAAAAAAGGAAATATTTAATACTATAAAAATTGTACATCATAATACAAATGCCAATAATTTTTTAGATTTGGTGAAGTATCTTATTTTGTTCCAAAACCACAAATGAGCTAGATTCTTTCCAGGGTTCATAGTATCATCACAGCCACTTTCCAAAAGAAGTGTTTCTTATTATGATTGGAATTGTAATGCTTAAAACAAATATTTGTATATTGGAAAAATCCATATTAGGTACAGATGCTTCCATTTTATGTCAAGTTGTCTTCTTATTACAGTATATGTGATTGTACTGTGTATTTTCATGATGGACAAATGCAAGGTGCTTCATCAAAATGTGTGGCCTCACGCTTTCACTATATTCTTGTTGTACACTAAATGCTAATTATGGGTCCTATGAAATTTAATGATGAATGTGTAGGTATACTAGCCATTCAGAAAAGGATTGGGTTTAAAATGCATTGGGAATATCACATGCAAAGGCAAAAATTGGAAAGTGCCTGTGAGATTTTAAGGAGAGTGGGTCCTTTAATGGGGTGGAAAACTTGGCTTATCAGGGCAATGGCAGAGAAGAATTCCAGAATATGAGAGACTTGAGGGTCAATGAACACGCTCCCAAATTCCACAAACCAAATACCAAAAATGTAGATTTTTTTCTATTTCCTATTTCCTTATTTAACTAGGAAAAGTAGTTCTTATGTCAAGCGAAGACAAGTTTTTGTTTCACTCTTAACAAATTTCAAATATCAGAGACCATTATTTAAGGTCAGAGCTGAAGGCTTGATTGGGAATGAAGGATGTCATTCCACGCTGGTTCATGCAGTGTTGGGGTCTAGGCCCAACAGGTCCAGGGGTTCCCCAAGGTGTGGACGGAGTCTGTGAAGAAGGAATGACAGGAAGGCAGCGTTCAGGTGATTATCATGGCGAGGTTCCTTCTAGCCAGGTTCCTCTCTTTATTGTCCTCTTACACTTGTATTTATCCTATTTGATCTTAATCCCATCCATTCTATTCCAAAGGTCAGGGCGTTCCTCATCTCCATTTCAAGGTCCCTTGAAACATCCCTGTAGGGACTGCCTCCAGCAGCCAGGGTGGATTGGCTTCCCGCTGCCTGCTCCTGGAAGAAGACTCTAGTGCTTCTCTACGTGACCCTCTTCATGGGGCTGCTGGAGTGCATCATACTACTTCCCCCAGAGCAGGCAATTCAAGAGAGCACCAGGTAGAAGCCAGAATGCCTTTTATGACCCAGCCTCAGATGTCGCAGGTAGTCCTTTTCCTAATACCCTGTTGGTAGCACAGTCAGCTTTATTCAGTGAGGGAAGGGACAGCACGTGAATACCAGGAGGCAGATTATTGCGAGCTATTTTGGAGGCTGGCTATTACATCCGATATTGGACCGTCACTGTCATCACACAAGCGGAACATCTGGAGTAGTCACCCACGGGTAAGAATAAAAGTGTGTCTTTCTCTATGTCAGAATTTAAGTGGACAAAGCATTTTAGCGAATAATTCAGTTCTTTAAGGGATAGCAGTAAGTCACAAACAGACCTAGCGACTAATCTTTCAACAAAGCGTATACAGGACAAAAATAATTATTCATTCCTTTGTTTGAAATTGTATAGATCACACAGTTTTATGACAATCATTGTTTCCAACTTGAGATTAAAATCAATTTAAATGAAACATTTTTATAAAGAAATAAATACCTTTCAATCAGTGAGTCATTATGTGTATCTACTAATTTGTTTATAAAGCATTTAGTTTATTAAAGATTTTAATTTTCCAAGTATGCTTTTAATATTAATCATTATATATTTAATTTTATATATCATATTACTTAATTTAAAAATTTGTATGATTTTCCTGCTTTTTTTTTTGCTTTTCTCTTTTTAGAATAAAATAGAAACAAAAAGTCCTTTGTCTAGAAAAGCAGGGGACTTTAATGGAATCCATTGTTATAAGGTAATTTAAATTTATTTTTATCCTATATTAGCAGTCATTTATCTCAAAAAAATGCAAAAATACTTAATTATTTATAAATCAACAAACTGCCTCTGTGCCAGATGGAGTAGCAAAGCATGCAAGTACTTTTCTTCACTTTAGCCAGAGGCCGATACCCCCAAACTTGCTGTTAGAAAGGTTCAACCATTCTGGACTGTAGCCTATTTTATGGAGTAAAATGAAATATAATGTATCAACAATTCAGATTTTATTAATTTCCTGCAATATGCTAAGAATTCGAGAACAAAGATGATAAGAAATTCCCCCCACCCCCCTCAAAAATTTACCTGTTAGTAGAGGAAACTGGCATGCCCATATTTAGCCTGCTCCCTGGTGAAGTTGTGTGTATTATCCACGTGCACAATGATGGTGGAGACACAGAGGAATGAGCTTGAGGAAGCTATGTGCTGTTGAACTCTGCATCCAAATAAAATAAAAAAAATGTGTGCAAACAACTTTCTGTTCTACCACTTTACATGGTTATTTTGTTTTATTTGAAACCATGGAAAAATTCTGTTTCTGATAGATATGCCTTGCTACCACCTAAGGTCATGTAAATATATCTTTGCATTTACTATTTCCTCAGGCTTACATAAACTTCCTCAAATTCTTCCTGCGCGCTTAGTTCACTTTCCTCTTCCAGTCTCAGTTTAAATGTTTCTTTCTTAGTTAAATCTTAATGACCAGTCCTTCTAAAGTGGTCCCCAAGTTATTTTTTCATTATCTTCTATATCTCCTAAAGACAATTGCACGCTCTTAATTTTCTTTCTTATTTCTGATAACTTTATGGGCTTCATCATTAGCATGGAAGGTCAGCATTTGTGACTGGGGGCAAGTGATATAGAGGTTGTATTGGGAGAATCCCTGCTCCTGAGATGTTCTTTTTTGTTGTTTATTTAAGGTTGTGGATTGTTTGATTTAATTTTTCAGAATGTCTATAGAATATGGTAAATGCAGAAAAGAACTAATGTTCTGAATATGATTTCACTTTGAAGATGTCAAAGGATTAACCACTGCAGTTTTGAGGAAAAGACCAAAAAAGCATCTTGGAAATAATAGTATTCCTTCTGGGGTCTCTAGAGAATTTTTTACTCTCTAGTGGAATCAAGACTTACTCATGCCTGCCCTCCCCTTTCCACCTCACTCATTACCTATTAAATGGTTGCCCTTTTTAGAAAACTTGCTGTGTAAATATATACTGGTAATATATAAAACTTGAAGAAGCTTATACATTTAAAGGGGGTGATGAACTACGTGCAGAGCTATTCAATATACAGGGGAGGGAGGCAAGCAGTAGAAGGGATGCAGTTCTTTTTTGCCTCAAACGATGGACTCTTAAGCAATTCATTAAACAGAGACTTCAGTTTTCTGGGGTGTAAAAGAAAGAGTCATGGGAGAAATGATAATTAAAGTTGTTTCAACTTTACATACTATATAATAATATAAATCATGACAAAAAATAAGTCCTATGAGAATCCAGTGCTGTCTATACCACTTCTGGCAGGGGATAATAAAAATAAAGTTTTAAGAAACCAATTTCGTGTTTGAGTGGAATTCTCAAGGATAGAGAGGTTGGCTAGATTTTGAACACTTACAGAAGTGGAAGATACAAGACAGGCAAGAACATTGACGGTGGATGGGAACTCCCAGCCAGGAAAAGCAGAAATCAGTCAAAGGGATACTAAGTAGTTGGTCCATTTTGGCTGCCTCATGGGTTACATATAAGGCAAAATTCTGGAGGGCCTTCTGTGCAAATGAAGAGAACTTATACACTTGGTGTGCTATATACTTCTATAGATGATATTTCACCTACTGAGGGGAGAAAGACTTAATGGCCATCAGTTTATAATAAAACTATTGAGTGTCAATTGCTAAATCAAATGCTTATTAGGGTATTACTAGAAACCTTTGTTAATACATTTCTTACATCAAAAGTTTGATTTCTATTTTTTTTCATGTCTTTAACATATAAGGATTGAATGACTACTTATAATAGGAATACTCCCTGTGAATTAAAAATAAATAGTGATTGGCCCAACTTATCAGAGATAATTCTGGAATCTATTTTGGCATCATATGAAAGACTGGAAAACTTTATTTTTGAGTTTTAATAAATTACTGATAATTTATGAAATTCATATTTAGTGATATCTAAATTATGCATGATCTTAAGCTATCATATTTTTATATTAAAATGTGCATATTTCTTTAATTATTTTTCAATATACATTTTTAAAAACCATGGATTGTGTTTATTTTAGGAAATGGAATCATCTTACATAATTACTCATTAGAATCCAATGACCTTTCTTTAGATTTTTAACTCTATTTCTGCTTCCATTTTTTTAATTTTCTTTTTTTTAAAAGAATTTTTGTGGGGTTTTGAGGCAAACTGTTGACATATGCTAGGAAGCAGAACCTCAATGAATTGAAATAATGCTCCCTTAATTTTCTTATATTCTGGGTTACAAAAGATATTCAGAGATAAATATTGAAATTGTTTCTAGGGCTTTAACTTTCAATATGTTATTAATACTAAATATCATCTTTCATCTATATGTTTGAAAAGCTTGCTAAAATGGTTAAGTAGATATTTAAAAGGCTAAGAACAGATTGCTGGAATGGGGGGAAAAAAGAGAGAGAAAACAGGAGAAAGTAATCTTTAAAATGAACTTGGACAGAAGCCAGGAATCTGAGAATGCTCACTTTAAAGTAATCAGAGCTTTTTGATGGGAAGTGCGGGAGGGTGGTTAATCTTTTTCTTGCAATCTGTGTACCATTCCACCTACTTAAAAATGAAAGATATTAGAAGGGGATGGATGTTTGTAGAGCACAGACTGCAGCTAGTCAATAATAGAACATTCCAATATTCTTGCCTGCAACATTTTTCTTTGTATCTTACTGTAGATCTTCTAATCATTTTATTAGTCTTCATTTGTTATACATTAAGCATCTAGCAAATATCCTTATTTTGAATTAACATTTCCTCTCTCTAATGTCTGACATATTTAAAATGTTTGTATTCTGGTAAAATAAACCACACTACATATAGACCCCTGTAAAAGCTCTATACATATTTTCTTTATCATTGGAAAAAGGTTTATTAAATGGTCAAATGTTTTCAACAACTAAGTATTATTTTATTTACTGCTGAATAAGTTGAACTATTTATCTGATTTAATATAAAATAGATACCTGTTGCTTCAGGTCATTCATCTGGCTATAATCTAAAACTGATAATTTATTATTTTGAAGGGTTGCAATTACCTAAACACAATGTCATTGAATTGAATAAAAGCATTATCTCTTTCTGAAGCCAATTTAGCGTTCCTTTTATATTTTCCTAAGAAAGTATCTTAAAATTATACCCATATACACTTGCCTCACTCAGTATGTTCTTTGTTCTCTTGGCTTTATTTTTCTTGGTGCATCTCCAAAATATTTAATTTTTATCATTTCATCCTTTGTCAAATTTATTTTACTAGAGTTTCAGTATTTACTTTCTCTCAAACTTTACTCTTTGTTCAAACATAGGACATTTATATTCCTTGAGACTAAGGCTAATAGTTATATACGTAGGCATGAAGTTTGCGGTTGAATGACTAGTTTGACACTCAGTAATGGAGGTGTTTGTTTGTTTGTGTTTCCCATTGATGTTTCTCTTTTAAGACACTGAGTCTTCCTGTCTCCATTTGCCCTATTAGGTCATTAGATTTGCCATGGATGCTTCTCTTTCTCCTCAATTATCTTATTTCAGAAATGAGCAGGTTTGATTATTTACCAAAGGAATTCACATCTGGTGAAACTACAGTCCCCAAAAATACACTTGGACTTCTCTTGTCATTTTAAGATATTTCAAATACTTTGTAGATAAGTTCATACAAAAGTATATACATTTCCTTCTAATCTTTTCTAGCTCTTCTCTTCTGAATCTCCCATTTTGGGGTATTGAATTTGATCTGTTGATGATAATAGAGAAACTTATGAAGTGTGGCATATTTGGAGGTTCTTCAAATAGACATGAAGATAGATGCTGATTTAACAAGCTTGTTTTTTCTAGTTTTGTTTGTTTTTTTTACAGATTATTTAATGTAACAATAGATGCCTTTTCATAATAGTGTTTTTTCTTTTTGCTATGAAGATGCATTTCCAAGTGCTCATTAAAATATTTTTTTAAATCAATAAAGATATTTTGTAACAGTTATGAAAAGAATAGATTTTAATTGTGCGGAATTCTGACGTGGTTATGTTATGCTGAACAAGGTCAGAATTATGTTGAGAAGGTTAAAAAAAAACAACCTCAAATCACATATGAATACAAACATATAACAGTTTGGTTCATAACTGTACTAAAGATATTATATAACCTTTTTGCTATATAATATACACTTTCGAGCAGTGGTTCTCAACCTTCCTCATGTTGTGGTGACCCTCAACCATAAAATTATTTTTGTTGCTACTTCATAACTGTAATTTTGCTACTGTTATGAATCGTAATGTAAATATCTGATATGCAGGATGTATTTTCATTGTTACAAATTGAACATAATTAAAGCATAGTGATTAATCACAAAAACAACATGTAATTATATATGTATTTTCCAATGGTCTTAGGCGACCCCTGTGAAAGGGTCGTTCGACCCCCAAAGGGATTGAGACCCACAGGTTGAGAACCGCTGCTTTAGAGGATTCTGTGGTCAATTTAACTTTTACATTTTTTTTTTTAACTTGAGTGAATGAAGGAGATTACTGACTGAGGAGAGAGAAGATACAAAGAAGTTATTTTTTGACTTGTGTCATTGTGATGTCATATCAGTGCTCTCTGTTCTTGGCAGATGTTCAAAATTAATACTTTATTGAATGTTTTCTTTGGACATGTCTTTCCTGGAAATATCCAACTGCACTTCCTCTTACGCAGGATATGCCTTCTCTGGACCGTTTCTTTTAATTTGCCCCCTCATTCTATAGTAGTTTTGTAGCTTTTCTATGACCTGAGAAGCAAGTTTCCTAAGTGCTATCTTCTGAGTCATCCCAGGTTTGCTTGCTTTCCATTATGGTCTACAAATGGTCCAAATACCCTTGCTCTGAGAAACTCAGCAAGTGTAGGAATTCTTTACATGGTCACCTCACCTTTCCCTGCCATTTGAGGAACAAGGTACACTTAATATCTTGCCTTTGTGTGTGTGGTCAAAGACTCCACACACTATGAGTGTTGAAGGTCCTGACATCAGGTGAAGAAATGTACCCCACAGACCTGAAACATTTCTAAAAAAAAAAAAAAAATCCTCCACCAGTTTCTTCAAAATCAGTCATGATAGTCTCAAGGGGGAGCTGTCTGGAGTCACAGAACCAGCACTTGATTCCTCTCTTGGAAGCAATAGCATAGATGTGACTTGGCATCTTGCTTTGGAACACTGGGGAGCCTTGTTATTCTTTTTTTAATTCTCCATCTTTAAATATGCACACAATTCAAGAAGGAAAACATCCCATTTTAATGGAATGTGCAATTTTGGGAGACAAAAGGAGAAAGAGGATATATGGGTTAGAAATAATGTAAGTATTTGTAATTAAGTCAACAAAATTCTATAGGTATATATTAACTGAATTAAACACATGAAGAAATCTAAATCCTTGCAAAACATGCAGAAAGAGACCCAAAGGGACAGAAGAAGAAAATAAAGGACAGATGATTGGGACAAACGGATTGAGATTCAACCTATTACAAAAAAAATTTGACGGCCAAAGTTTAACTTAGATACATGGAATAATTCCCAATTTGTAACAAATTTCAATAAAGGGGCATCAACTACCTGAAACATACTGAAATAGGAATGAATTGAAACAGAAACCAGATTACTCGGTTGATGGCCAGAGAGTGGGTCTACCTTTACTTTTGGTCTTTAGTGGAGAGAGGAATGTTGAAGATTATGAAAATTATGTCCTGGAATGGTTGCAAGATGGTATTTGGGTGATATTTAATATTTAACCAAATTCAAAGTGCTGTTCTTAACAAATTGCATTGGTGTTTCCTTTTATATTTATTATAATCTGCATGTACTTAATCACATATTTCATTTATAGCAAGAGCCTTGTAACAGGCATTAGGTCCTTTTTCTTTCCTGAATGCATATGCAGACAGATAGACAGACAGACAGACACACTCTCACACACACACACACAATTTCCTTTCAGTAAGGTTCAGAGTTGATGGACTTATTCTCTGATATTTTTGTCACTGCTCTTACTACACTTGCCAGTGTAACTGCTGAGAGTTAGCAGGCTGACAAGTTCATCATTATCAGCATCTATTCCATTTCCATTTTATACTCAAGGTCTATTGTTACCAATTCATTCAAGAAGGTGTTTTTTATTTAAGTGGTGCTTAACTGCTGGCTTCTGCGCACTGTGAATGCAGTGCTCATAGGGAATGGTTCTGGAGAATGGTTCATTCTAAGTGATTCTAGGCGACTGCGATGCTCTTGTCTCTTGCAGATTCATGTGAAAATTTTCTTTCTAATGTAACAAGTGTTTACCTGACTTGTATTATCCTTCAGCATTTTGGGATCCTCTTGTGGGATTCAGAGAAAGACTTTGACAGAGCCTTTACCAAAAAAGAGTTTCAAATATATTATGGACTTGACCATTATGATATGTAAAAGCAAATCTACAGAAAACAAATAGTTAAATGTAAAAATATGTGGTGTAAGTTGTTAGTTTTATCAGGAAATTAAATTATTGAAGGTGTTTGTATGTCTTAATATTTTATTTCTTTGCAGCTGCATGTGTATCTAGCAATTACATTTCACAGCTGTGTATATTGAATATTTCTTTCTTTACCTCATCATATGTAGGAAATGCATTTCTGAGTTAAATGCCTACAAGCAGCATTTTGTCTCACTGGAAATTATTCTTAAATATATTGCCAACTATTATCAGTATAAGTAAAAAACTGAATAAGCCTGTATACTCCTCTGATCATAAAAGAATTTCATATTTCTGTGGATCTGAAGATCCCCTCTCTACATTCTTGACATGCAATTGGTGTTTGGACTTAATACAAGAAGACAGTCCTTGAGTATTTATTCTTTGATATTATATTCATTCCTCTTATCAAGCTGCTGAGAGTTCCTCTATTATGTTTTATATCCTTCTGGGATTCTGCATAGTAGAAAATCCAAAATCCTCTTTGTCCTCTTGATCACAATGTGCGGCTGGTATCCAGTAACAGAGAGGATTTTATTGTTGTCATTGTTGACTCTTGCAAGACTCAGAGAGTTCTTACTGTCAAATCAAAATACATTAATGTTGGAAAATCAGAAGCCAGAAGAAATGTACATTTTTATCATATAATTTTAACAAGAGCCTACCTTTGAAATATCTCATATTTTCTCTTGCTTAACTTCCTATTGTAGCTAGCATGATCTTATGTCTGGGCATCTGCAAAAGCTACTCCACATCCGTTAATCCACCCTTTATCTTGGTTATATGATGTTCTCTTTGAAATTAAGAAATGTCCATGTCACTTTCCTAATCAGAAATCTCAATGGGTTATTCATACTTACAGGAAAGAAGTTATCCTCCTTACCATAATATTTACATTTCGTCAACATCAGACAATCACTGTTATAATCTACTGCATATTAACTGAACTACAATTCCAATGCAGACTTTGATGTTTTCTGAACTTTTCATGGTCTATTCCACCTCCATGCCCTGATTCCTTCTGTTCTGCCTGGAATGGCCATTTCCTACTTTGTTACCTGAAAATGTCTTAATTTTACAAACTTTATGTCAGATTCCACTGTTTCATTCTTTGGGAAAATTTCCCTTTCACATATCCACTCTTTGTTTGATTCATATTATAGAATCTGACACATATGCTTGTTAAATATATTATTCTTGTCCTCTACTCAATAATGGAATCTTCAATGGCCTGATTATTGGATTCCTCAAAAACTAGAAGTGTCTGATATTCACTGCCTTTTATTCAGTGTGACATTGGAATCTTTTTATTTTATTATAATATGTTGACTCATGGAGCATCCATAATATTTTCTAATGTTTCTTGGAACACAAAGATCTTTGCAATGAAGGGATTTGGAAAAAAGTCACGAGCTTCTTGAAGAAAGATATAATAGGTTTCATTTTTTGTACCCCAATGTCTTTAGCAGAAATCATTTGCAGATGGAGATATTATACAAGAGAGATTTTTTTTTAAAGTTTGTATGCTTGGTGGCAGAACGCAGTATCTCAGCAAAGACTCCTGACTTATTGAATAGATCCCTTGACCTTGAAAACTACGTTTTCTTGAACCATCATGGTTTATTGAAAGATATATAAGTATCCTATGGAAATATACCCAGCTACATCCTTAGCTTAAACCTATTGATCTATAATTCATTATTTAAATAAATGTAAGCATATTTTTATGTACATAATGTTTTGCAACCTCTTTTTGTTTTCTTAACGCTATGTCATAGGTATTTATCCTTGTCAGTGTGTGTATAACTAGCTTATTCTTATTTACCACTGTAGGATATTTGATACTATGGATATAACACACTTATTTAAAGATTTTTCTAAGGAGGAAGCCTCTATAGCAGAGGTGGGCAAACTTTTTGACTCGAGGGCCACAATGGGTTCTTAAACTGGACCGGAGGGCCGGAACAAAAGCATGGATGGAGTGTTTGTGTGAACTAATATAAATTCAAAGTAAACATCATTACATAAAAGGGTACTGTCTTTTTTTATTTTTTTTAGTTTTATTCATTTCAAAGGGGCCGTAGTTTGCCCACGGCTGCTCTGTAGTATAGTGGTTAACAGCTTCGGATTTGTGCTTTAAACCTTTCAAACTTTACTATACTTCTTACTAGTTATGTGACACCTTTGCTAAGTTTTGACCTATGAGGACATAGTATTTAGAAAAGGGCTAAGAATTACTAATGCTAGGAAATATGCTTAATGAAAGGAACTTGAACTTTTTTATAATAAGGAATATTATCAGCAGGTGGCAGCAACTTTGGATGGTAACCATAAATACCAAAAAAAAAAAAAATGGTGCTTTTTAAAATACAGGCAGTTCAGGGAGCAAATTCCAATAAATGACCTGGCAAATATTACATTCTAGAAGTACACTTATTAATAGAGAGTTGTTTTTTTATATGTTACATAATGGTACATAAAAATGGATTCATATCTGTGCCACACATGATGAAATTACTTTCAGGTGTTTACAGTTATCCAGATTGAATCATCCTTTAAACAGATAAGCATGAAATAGGTTATAGCTTGATTTTAAATATGAAAAGATTGAATTCTATTTTTTTCTATGTATGTTTATAAAGGTTGTTTTAAATGCAAAGAATTATAACTAGGGAAATTGTAGTTGATGTTTTAAAAGCAGAATGCCTTCAAATAACTTATACAACATTGTTGCTAAATCAAGGGTCAAATGAACCATGACTCTGATAAGTAATCATCTAGGTTTATTACCTGGCTCTGTCAGTTATTAAACAAATGACTTGAATAAATGCATAATCTCTCATTGTGAAATAGGAATAACAATAATATTGACTTCATCATTTTGTAAGGATTCAATGGGATCATTATTGTAAAAAGTATTGTTAGTAGTGCCAGAAATATAATAAGTGCTCAATAAAACATAGCAGTTATCTTTTCTAAATATAGTCTTATGCTGTATTTTTTCCTAGTAAATATCCCTATATCTTGGTAATTCTCAAGTTAGTCTCAATGTATGTTTCCTCGATTTTATGCTCAACATATCAGAGGTGGTAAAAATATGCATTTAATGTAAATATCCAGATACAGATTCATTTATGACAGAAATAGATATTGAAGTAGCAGGATGTTTTCACAGGCAAGAATACAAAATTCAAGCATCACCATCATTCATGACCCATCAAGTAAATTGAATCTGTGTCTGAAAAAGTAGCAATTTTCCTAGTAAGTAAAAAATACAAGATTTGCAGCATCGAATTTTTAAAGGCATTTCTTTTTTTTAAATATATTTTTATTGATTTTTAGAGAAACATCCATGTGAGAGATAAACATGATGTGAGAGAAACATTGATCAGTTGCCTCCCAAATGCATCCTGACTGGGGATTCAACTCAAAACCTGGGCATGTGCCCTGTCTAGGAATAGAACCAGCAATCTTTCAGTGCATGGGACGAAGCTCAACCAAATGAGCCACACCTGATAACTGGGTTATCATCATCAATTTTTTTAAAGCTCTTGTTTTATTGTTTTCTGTACTTAGTTGGTACACACACTTTAAATTAATATATACTTAATTAGGCCCCTCCTAAAAGACAAACGGAAAATTAATTGTTGTTGTTTATTTGTAGTTATTTGGCCTATATATTATCCTTAATTTTCATATTCTTATGCAGGCTTTATAGCACAGAGAAAGAGGTTAGAAATGTGTTTTTCTCTTTGAACATCCTAACATCTATAATAATAAAAGAGTAAAATGCTAATTAGACCAGACGTCTTCTGGATGACCTTCTGAACAATCTTCCAGATGAAGCTGGGCTGCGAGGGAAGCCCGGGTCCCCGGTGCTGGAGGGAAGCCAGTGCAGGCAGCCAGGAGAAGGAAAGCCTACTCTTGCATGAATTCCATGCATCGGGTCTCTAGTAATAGAATAATAGAACACCGTTTTAAATGAACATAAATATTTAATTTTCCATCTGTGTAATTTAATATTGCTTTTAATTGTGAATCTGTAGATGAGCATATTTTTATCTACCATAGACTGGGAAGATGCAGAACCGTATAAACATTTGTGACATTCAGAAATATTAAATGCTTTGGGAATGCTTGACACTTTATGTAGAGGTTTTATATTTCAAGACTGAATTCATTTCTATATAAATAAATAATGTATTTGGAATATCTCAGTAATCAGTCTAGGAGATAGATTGCTGTAAACAGTTCTCTTCTAACAGCATTACATCAGAACTCTCTAAAATGTACTAATACTAAAGGTGCCATTTTAGATTTTGTGCATTGTTGACATGGAACATGAAATAATCAGACATTTACACTATTTTGGAGAACAGCTTTTGAATCGTGTACCCTAATAAATTTCAACTATGATGTGATTCCTTACATTTAAAGTTATTCCTGAATCTGCCCATCTGTAACGTATGACGCTATTAAACACTATTAACATAATGAGTATGGCCACTGGGAGATGGGAGACGTGAACCTATCCTAATTCTGCTCAAGGGCCATATGAGCTTTCTCATATTTAACTTCCTGGTCTCTGTTTCCATATATGTCAAATAGAAGTTGTAAAAGGAGCTAAGCCTTGGTAGCAACTTATTAAAATAATAAAGTGCCAAGCACAAGATCTGGCTCAGAGACCTTAGCAATTCCTGGTAATGATTTTAATTTTTGTAGAATATGTGAAACTTTTAAATATGTTCATTCTGAATACCCTTTCCCAGAAGTGCCACTGACATCCCTGCCACTCTCACCCACATCTGTATAAAAATAACTGTAGGCATAAGTTCTAAAAAATAAGATTTGGAGCCTGAACTTTGTGATCTGTTTCCCGTTTTAATTTAAGCAAAACATTCAAACTTCCCGAGCCCTATCTATACCCATAAACACAAGGAAATAATACTTAGTTCAGTGAGATTGGGGGAGAGCCAAATTTCAGTCCGGCTAATGTTGTGAAAATCATCTGTAAACCATCATCGACTACTCTGTGATGTCTTACTGCCCTTCTACAATAAGGACCAGTAAATGTACATACCTTTCCCAACCTATTAAGGGGCCCTTGAGTCAGGGAGGTAGCAGCAATTGTCCACCAATATCCAGTTCCTTATGAACAAAAATATTTCTCACCTGCTCTGCCTATTTGAGATTCAGTTTAATAGAACGTGACAAAATGAGGTTTTGTGGATGTGAAGAGAGAAACTGAGATATGTAGAAGGTGCGATTTTCTTTTTTAAATGGACCAACCTAGTTAAGAAGTAACATAGTGACAAGCCAGGAAATAAATACTCCAAACACTCTTCCCTTCCCTTTTCTGCTCATCTAAAAGGAGATACAATTTATGCTCCACAGTAGGTGATCACACCTGCATGCACAATAGAACCCCTTCTGGTGTTTTTTAAGGGCTAAAGAAATAAAACGACACTGCCAGGAAGTAACACACCTGTGTGCTTTTGGCTAGTACCTCTATACGTTGTAATTGGCCAAATGTTTCCAAATAAGTATACTCTGCAGTTAATTTCATCTGGGGAAAAAGGTGTCATTTCATTCTGCATGTGTTCCAGGGTGCCTCCGTTCCACGGCTGCTGTGCTGCTTTCATTTTAAGACTGGATGCAAGAAAATAATATTGCTTAGGTTTGTTCCACTGTCCTGAAACACATGCATTCTCTTATAAAAGAAGAACACGTTGTTGCTTTCCTTGTTTAAAGTAAAAATGTGAAAATTAGGCAATAAATCAAAGCAGGCCAATGTTGTAGGTCATTATAGAATACCTAAGGGGGTATTTTAAAGCATGAGTCCTAGTGGCTTTGTCCTCTTCGGGGACATATAATAATCCCCCAGAAAAATACTGTTTGGCGTACTGTGTTGGTATTATGAAATAGAATTTATATATAAAAAGAAAATGTAGATCTGTAATTTTACTAGGCAGCATACACCGGGCAAAACATTAGTAGAGTATAAAATGCAATTTCTGAAAAGCTGTTTAATTTGTAAACCCAGTTAGATGTCTCATACTATTGATGTCTCAAAAATTTGGCGAACTTCTTAAAAAACAATTAAAACAAGACAAATGATCATAAGATGATTGCCTGTGGTAATCCGGTTAAAATTTAAGGTGCATGAATTTACTTGAAGGCGTAATAGTGGGAAAGTTGATGATAAATGTTTTGTACTTTCAGAAATGGCATCGTTTATGGAAATATATGGTATCAGAATAAAATCCCAACCTGTAAAAGCCTCCCTTTTGATAGTGCTTTAAAAAATCTTTCCATTATAGCGGGCTAATAGCTTGCCTGTAATGTTTGCTGTTAAAGGAGCAAGTGCCTGAACAAATATTAATCTTACATTATTACCACTAAATATTCAACTGATTTGAATATTAAAATAGCCCAAAGGCTCTTCAATAAAATATGTGATTACTGAAATAGTACAGTCCTTTTTATCATGCCAGGCATATCCCATACATATATTAAAAGATTTCATATTTTCCTAGGTTAAGTAAATATATTAATTTATAATATTGGCAAAGCCTGAAGTTTAATTTTTTTGCTTTCAGAAATGCTTTTTGATTATACTTCAGATTATCTGCTACATTGCAGTAGAATTTTGAATAACTGTTGAAACTTTGCACTATGTTTGTATTTTGTGAAATGTTGATCCTTTTTCCTTTTTTCTTTTTTTTAAAAAATATTTCTTTTATTGATTTTAGAGAGGA
>NW_006299719.1:2946525-2958936 GCF_000327345.1 Myotis davidii
TTTTGATTGGGCCTCCTGCACACCCTCTACTGGAGTGAGCCCGCAACCCAGGCACGTGCCCTTGACCAGAATCAAACCCAGGACTTTTCAGTCCACAGGCCGACGCTCTATCCACTGAGTAAAACTGGCTAGGGCTCTTTTTCTTTTTTAATTTTTTTGTTGTTGAAAGCATTCCATACATTTCCTTTACCCTTCATTGACCTCTTCTAGCCTGCCCCCATCCCCTGTTCCAGGCCTTCAGGACCCTATAATTAGTGTCCATGGGTTATGCATGTATGCATACACCTTCTCTGGTTGATCTCTTCCTACCCTCCCCCCCTCCCCTGCCTTCCCTCTTAGGTTCAACAGTCTGGCCCTTGCTTCTTCTATTCCTCTGGATCTATTTTGCTCATCAGTTTTATTTTGTTCATTGCATTCCACACATGAGTGCGATCGTGTGATACTTATCTTTCTCTGACTGGCTTATTTTGCTCAGCATAATACTCTCCAGGTCCATCCATGCCATTGAAAATGGTAAGATTTTCTTCTTACAGCTGGTAGCATACTTTTCAAGAATAATGATGATAATAACCAACACTTATATAGCAATTATTGTATGCCAGGCTCGGTATCTGTTCTAAATACTTAAGTTATTAGAAATTTTAATCCTTGTAACAAACCTAGAAGGCATTTATTTATTTATTAATTCATTCATTCATTCCCATTTTATAAATGAGGAAATTGTCTGAGAGTGTTTAAATAAACCGCCCAAGGCCACATAAGTAGGAAGATTTCTAGTCAATGTGGTCAGATTTTATGGTCTTTACTTTTATTTACTAAAATGAAGATGAATATTAAACAGTGCATGTAATAGAAAACATTTATAACTCAATTTTAAGAAAAATGAAGAAAACATAATTGTTTCAAGGGTGCTATGTGAGGAGCTTCTTTTCTTCATTTGGTTTCTGTCCTAGGTCCCAGCTCAGTGTCCCCTTTCCCAAGAAAGTATATAAAATTTTCGGCCAATGTTTTTTTGTGATTCTTGTGAGCATTCAAATATTTGTCACCCTTTACAAGGGTATGTTAAGCCCAAACACTTGGGAATGTCAGTGACTCTAACTACATTTGCTTTTAGTTAATGCTCCCATGTGGTTTTAATTATATATGATACATATTTTTCAATTTATCTTCTGAAAATACATTTTTTTCTATTTCTCAGTGTGGTGGTTACATTTGAGAAGAGCCTGCATTGCTTTATCTGATGCAGTTGATAGGATCACTCTATTACTCCATAAATAAAGAACTATGCATTAAATGCTATTGTACCCTTTAAATGACAAAGTCATGTTTCTTAGAATGAAGTTCTTGAACACTAAGTATTAGCTTGTGGTATTCTATCTTAAATCTGCCTCTCCATAGACTTCTGTCAATATTATCCCTAGTTGGGACTTTACATGTAAGAACTTTACAATGTAGATTTTCACTTATGCCAATGAGCTTTAGCAAATGTGAATTTGACATTTTTGTAGTTATATGAGGACTGGCTTTATATTTTTTGCTATCTTTGCAAAGCTGTAAGCATTTCTCCACATTGTAGCTCTTTTGAAAATTTCTTAACATTTAAGATTTGTGGAAGGGAGAAAAATCAGTAACAATTTTTACAACAGTTTCATGGTCTTTTAGTATGAATATAATCCTATTATATTCACATACTTTTTGTACTGAAATCTACTTCAATTGCCAAATTAGACAAGGCATAAGACTGAATAGTGTTACTATATTTTGACTTTCTGACTTACTTATCTTTCAGATAGTATTACTCCCTTAATTAATCATGCATAAACACAGTTTTTACATGTTGTGAATCTTTTGAAATATGTTTTTATCCTTTAAATTATCCCATGCTATTCAAATTAGTTATCTTCTATTTTGTTGCATATAACTTTTGAAGTACAAGTATAATTTTTTTTAAGTTGGCATAATGTTTTCTCTTTAAAAGCCCATAATTTTCAGAGACATATGCTTAATATTCCATAGGAGACAGCATTACTTGTCAATAAACACAGCACAATGACTCAGTGATAAGCACACAATACTTGATAGACTGTTAAGTGATCCATCCTATGAGTGCCACAGACTAATAATGCAGAACTGCCAGCTCATACAGCCGTTCCATTGCTAAGGAGCCTTGCCCCTTGCTTGCCTATTCTAGTACCTTCATTAGCATATAAAGCAATACTGAGGTCACTTCCCTTTTCTTCCTTCTCTCTAAATGTCTTCCTCGTTGTCTTTCATTTTTCTTTTACACAAATCTATTTTCTGCATTTTCAAATTATTATTATGGAGTCAATCTTTGCATATCAACCTATATAATTAGTTGTTCTGATATTTCCTTTAACTAGTCATTTGACTCAATTTTCTTTGTCCTTGAACAATTTAGAGATATTTATGCTGTTTCATATTCTTAGAATTTCTTTTTTATAATTGTACATTTTTAACCTTTTTATTTCACTCATTTATTAAACATTATATTAATCATCAGGCCCTAAATTAGAAATATAAAGCATGGTTTTCACCTTCAAAATGTTCACGATTTAATAAGGGAAATAAACATTGAAACTCCTGTAATTTTCAAAATGCTATATTAAAGAGACATGTAAGATACAGTGAAAATATAAAGAAAGTGATAAAGTTTATTTGGAGAGCATCAGAATAATTGACTTAGACAGAAATATCTGAGAGGACTCTTGAAGGTTAAATAGGTATATTACTGATTTAAAAAGGTGGGAGAAGACATTTTACATGAAATATCAATGTTCACAAAGACAGCAACATGAGTGACTAAATGCTTCAACCCCAGTGTGATATGTTCAGGAAACTGAAATCTGTGGGTAAAGTGGTCAAAAGTAGGTAGGCACCAGGAGATGAGGGGTAGGGGGTATTTGTTTCTTTATCCTATAGGCAGAGAGAAATAATTACATACATTTATTTACATTCATTTGTCAGATCTCCTGATAAATGAATGTAAATAAATAGTAGAATCTATTTATGCCTATGTGAAACCAGATATATTTGTGTGAAGGCCTTTAATCAGGGGAGTATAAATAAAATCCATGCTTTTGAAACACAATGCCAATATAGAACAAGGATGATGGAGTCAGATTAGAACAGATTAGATTAGAACAAGGATGATGGAGTCAATTTGAAAGCTTGAGATAGCTAATTTAAGAGTTGATGAAAGCTTAGATTACTGCTATGCTGTGGTAAAAAGAGGAAGAGAGAGTTTTAGTACGGTTTAAGCTGTAGCTTAAATAGGATTCAGTGATTTGTTGTGTAGAGTAAAGATGTCTCTGAAATAACTGGTTTGATTAGCTGAGTGGATTTGTGGAGCCAGGTATTACGATAGAAATTTCAGGAGAAAGAGTTGGAATCAGGGCAGGGAGGGAAATGTTGAATATGTGGGAAAGCTAGTTTTATGCGCATGAAGTGTTGATGGGAAATTTGAGTACGCTTCTCTCAAAGTTTAATGCTTATACACATCATTGGGGAGTCCTCTTTACATGCAGGTTCTGGTTCAGTGGATCCAGGGTGAGGCTGAGATTCTGCAGTTCTGACAAGAACCTGGGTGATGGCCATAATATCTGTCCATGGACCACACTTTGCTTAGCAAGGATCTAACAGATAGTTGAATTTAATACTCAACTATGAGATACAAGGTAGAGATATAAATTCACAAGTTTTGAGCCTATTGGAGGCAGCTGAAACCTGATAAAACCTATATTAAAATATGATACAAGCAAATTGGCAATTGAAGGAACACAAACTTTCATATAAATGGTACTTGTTTTTGTTTTGTTAAATATGTTTTTATTAATTTGAGAGAGAGAGGGAAGGGGAAAGAGAGAGAAACATTGATTGGTTGTCTCCTGCATGCCCTCCACCCGGGATCAAGAGAGCCTGAAACCCAGGCATATGCCCTGATCTGGGATGGAACCAGTGACCTCTTGGTGCATGGGATGACACTCAAACAATTGAGCCTCCTTGGCCAGGGGAATGGTACTTGAATCTAGGAAGTGCACATAAAATGAGAAAGAAAATAGTAAAACCTATAACTGATTCCTATTGACTGGAACATTTCAGAGATGACTAGAGAAAGAGAAACCAGTTAAGCAAATGGAGGATTGCTGGAGGGAAAATAAGGTCAGGAATCTTTCAGGTTCCTGCAGTCAAAACAAAAGAGTATTTCAGGGAGGAATGGGTCAGCGATATAACAAGGCGCAGTCAATGACATTTAGATGGGTTACAGACAGTATCCATTATATGCAGAACGTCTGCTGTTATGCAGACAGTGGCCATTTCCAGGCAACTTCAGCAGAGGCAGAAGCCAGAAGCCAGGTAACTGTGGCCTGAAGATTGAATTGAGGGTTAAGGATGAGGAGGGATAAAGAGATACTGATTTTTGTTTGCTTAAGGAATTTAATTGGGAACAGTATACAGTGAGAGGAATAGTTGATAAAAACTCATATTTAAAATTATATTTTAATGTCAAAGTTCAACTTTGCTGGCAACTGATTTTACTTCTTTTTCTGTGCAGAGGACTCTACCATAGGAAAAGAAATAGATTAGAAGTAGATTACCAGAGTCTTAGGTGCAGTCTTCCATTAATATTTCATTTAATGGAACTGGAAAAATGACAACTTAAATCAACCAGTTGAAATTCTATATTCCCATCTATTCTGTTCTTACGAGTAAATTAGTCAAAATGAGAGCCACTTCACAGTGAGCAGGGACACTCCTTTATTTGATCCAATGAGCCATTTCTTTAATGATGTCCCTTCTGGAAAGTGGGGCGCTCTTTTCCAGAACTGCAACTTAGTTTTTGGCAGGAAGTACAAAGGAGGACAAAAATTACCCTGCCTCTCATCAGCGATATATTTAAATGCTCCTAAGTGGAAATCAGAATGCAGTACATGATTCCAGGTAGATCCTGAAATTAAAACTTTACTTTTTTTTTTTTTACACTAATTTAACCCTGGACCTATCTTCCTGTCTTGGCACTACTGAGTGGTTTGGGGTTAATCATGATGGTATTTTGTTAACTTTTGACTCCCAGGGATTAACACAGTGGCTGGAAACTTTGAAGGTGTTCTCTAGGTATTTACTGAACCAATCAATATATTTTATTACTTAATAGGTGTTTTAAAAACCATGATAGAAGAGTATCAAGCTAGTTAAAATAATCATTTTTACTTTAAGTTTTGCATAGCCAGTAGGAACTTTGGAAACATCTAGTCTCCAATATGCTAAGAATATTGTGAGATAATTATGGTTCACTATAAAATTTAATATCTATAAAGTCCATATTGTTAAAATGTTGAAAATATATAGAATTTGAGCAGCTTCTGGCTTTAATTTTTGGTGGGGTCATTGTAAAGGTTATACTCTATGAAAGGAGTCCTCAAACAACGGCCCGCAGGCCACATGCAAATACAAATATTGTATTTGTTCCCATTTTGTTTTTTTACTTCAAAATAAGATATGTGCAGTGTGCATAGGCATTTGTTCATAGTTGTGTTTTTTTTTAAACTATAGTCCGGCCCTCCAACGGTCTGAGGGACAGTGAACTGACCCCCCTGTTTAAAAAGTTTGAGGACCCCTGCTCTATGAGATATAAAAACATAGCAATATGTTTTATGAGTTACGTTTTGGTGTCTAGACTGAAAAGTGTTTCTTAAAAGTTTAATAGACTTTCTTGATTTTGGGATCATAATTCATTTGTAGAAAAGTGAAATTGGATTGTTTCACTATAACTCCCAAGTGGCAAATCACTTCAAGGGTTCCATGATTAGGTGCATTCGCACAATCTGATTCACTACCCTAAAAGCAGAAACAATTATATTATGCTAATGCTCATCTTATGCTCAGAAATCTGAATTTACCATTATAATACATCAAGGTATATTTCCTTTTTAAAGAAGCAAGCTTATAGCTGTCAAGTTTTGTGTAAAGAGAGATTTTAAAGATTAGCAATTGTCAGGTTCTGGGAGCTTGAAGCATTCTTACATTTCATGATAATGATCAAATCTTTTCTTTGACAGTAAATACAGAGCTAAATATAGTGATAACCTTGATTAAATAAAACGTGGCTGTGCCAAAGTTCAGTAAAGACTTTTTACATCTTTATGTGGACTTCATAACAAGCTCAGGAAATTATTTGGAAATTTGCTCATTAATAGTTTGGCAGAAAAGCATTTTGTTTGCATTGCCTAATAAAATGGACCAGTGGATACATAATTTTTCCTAGGGCATGTAGTTTATGGTTGTAAATGTCGTGGTGCTTTTGTGACACCATTTAACATCAATTTTTAAAAAAATATTTATTTTATTTTATAGCTCATCAAAAGTTTTAACAGGAAACATTTCCTTTAAAATTGAGTAAATAAAAGTAATTGCTGAATTTCTTGCTTCAACTAAGAAACATGAGATGATACATACTATATACAGATATTTTTTAGTTTTTATTTTAGATGGAGGTAAGAGATATATGATGTGATTAAAAACCTTTAGTATGTAGACTTTTTCTCAATTAATTTCTGGTATGTATTTCAGTAATAAGTCATGCAGCTAGATGCCTTTATGTGAGAAATGACCTGTGTAAGTAAAATATTTTATTCTAAATTTTATTAAGGGTGATGCTATGTATTAGGGAGGATTAATAACTTGTATCTTGGAGCTGGGTTATAAAAATTGATTTTTAAAAAATATGATAGTCCTTTTAAAGGTTATTACTAATATGATGAAGGTAAGAGTTGTAAGCAATCCACTGAGTTCACTATCTTTGTCTATGATATGATTATTTTTTTGTTTAAACAGTACAGTGTATCAAGATAGGAAAACATGGTATAATTTCAAAGGAGAGTATAATAAAATATAATGACATTTACTAGTCCTAATACTCCTACTATGTTATTTTGTTAGTTCATTAAACTGTTTTCTTTCTCACTTTAATGTTTATTGATCCCCAGTGAATTTGAAAGCCTTTATATAGCTCAGCTCTTTAATTTGTTGTTTGAGTAATTATTGTTCTTGTGTTATTTGCTAAGATTTTTTTTATTAAAATGTTTTAAACATGGGATGTAATCTATCAGGGAAGCATTATATTAACTTTAAAAATCCCTTGGTTTAATTTACAAGATATTTTCTAATATCATTATGGAGGATTTAGCAGCCTAATTCTCATTTACACAAGAACAGGCCGATTTGACTCTCTAAGTGGAAAAATTTGCATCTGCATTTTAAAGCACTAAGCCTTTTTAATACCCCCCTGATAAATCAGCTTTTAGGATTCAGGCAGCAAATAGGTATGGGGAGAAACTGTAAACACTTAGCTAAATGGTTACAGATACATAAGCAGTAAAAATGAGGTAATTTTACTTATGTAAAGGGTTTGGACTTAATTTGAATCAGACCAGTGTTAAGGCCTCTGCCTAGGTTCCAATACCATCATGGTCACCACCACAATTCTGTCTAATAAAAAGGGAATATGCTAATTGACCCTCACGGCATAGCAAAGATGGCAGTGCCCACAGCCAGTAAGGAGGGGATATGCTAATTGCTGCCACGCCCTCAAATATGGTCTCACCCACAGCCACAAGATGGTAGTGCCCAGTCCCCTCAGTCCCCCAGCCACCCAGGGCCGCCCGAGGCTCAGGTAACCAGGGCCTGCCGAGGCTTGCACTGCCAGCAGTGGCAGCAGCTGAGGTGTGATGGGGGCGTCACCTTCACCTGATTGCTGAGTCGCCTCTGGCCCCTGAGGGCTCCTGGACTGTGAGAGGGGGCAGACCTGCCTGAGGGACCCCCCTCCAGTGCATGGATTTTCATGCACTGGGCCTCCAGTAGCAATATAAGCCCAGTAAATTTGCCTGAACACACACAGAGAGTTAGAGTTTATGTCAGCTTTCTTTTAAAAAACTTCTACCACAGAAATGATAATGCTGATGACACTGAAATGCAATGAATTGAAGTAATGAAATACTCTTTAATGAAAGAAGTTGGATACATACAGATTTTATTCTTACTTTCTTACGTGTTTTTACTACTTCAGGGCATTTTCTTGCACTGAAATGCAATGATTTGTGTAAATAAAATAATATTTCATGAAAGGAATAAGGTAGTAAAGATTTTATTCTTAACTGATTTGAGTGATTCTATTATTTTTTATTAATGAGTCTTTGGAACCTTTAAAAAACACAGTAAAATAAAACCTTAAAAATTGTCATTGCTTCTTAAGAGCTTTTCAAAATCCAATAGATTTATTATATTTGTTTTATTCTAAATGAAAGATTAACATGGAGGATGGTGTGAGTAGGTAAGCTAAATAGCCATCTCAGATGGTGATTAAAGAAAAATTGAATTTATTTAAGGAAAAGGGGATAGGGGATGGGATATGCAAAAGGAAAGGCTACACAGAGAAAAGGAGGCATTGGAGACAGATTCAGGGGTTAGCTGGGGACGAGCTGTGTCTGCTGATTGCTCCTCTGGTTGCAAATCTCATGGGGTCCCTTAGAGGTTGGGGCAAAGGTGCAGTGGAGGGATGACACAGGTATGCTCCTCGGAGGAAGGGCATGCACTGGATCCTTTGTCCTGAGTGTATTTATCCCTTCATTGTAGGTGGAAACCTTAGGGAGGTCTCAGGGGAGAGACTTAATAGAAGATTCATCAGCTTCCCAGGTGTGCTCTTTTAGGGTCATGGTCTCCATATAGCTGGTCCTGAAGCAAACACCACACCACCTGTCTGATTTTCTGAGCCCAGAGTTAAAACTGAGGCCAAACGTTATCTTTAGGGAGGAAAAGGTCAGGGGATCTAAACCACCTGACCAGTGATGTATTAGGGGAGGATAGGTTACCCTGGGGGCAAGGTTCTAATTTTCCCAGGTTTGCCCCTTGCTAGGCATCCAGGACATTCTGCCCTAGCCAGTTTCTGTACCTGGCCCATCGTCCTTGCTTTGGGGGTCTAATATTCTGGGGGGCTATCTAACACTAAATGTTATATTAACTTTTAAATGTTATCAAAATTTTTCTTAGATACCTTGTATTTTTGTTGTTGTGTAACATACTTTTTAAAATGAAAGGTTCTAAATACTTCCTACTACAATACAAAAATTCAATTGTTTTCTATAATGTTGGTTTTATGTACAGCAATCTTGCTGAACAGTTATTAAGTTTAATTATGAATTTGTTTTTCTTTTGGTGCCTCCACGAAGATAAGCATATCATTTGTGAATAATGACCATTTGGATACTTCTTTCACAAGCTATACCACTTATTTCTTTATCTTGTCATATTGTACTGGTTAAAATATTTGTTAGATTTTAAAAACTAACTGATGATAGCAAATATGTGTCAAGTTCCAAAGAAAATGCATTTAGCTTTTCACTATGGATAATACTATTATTCCCTTTATTAATGCTCTTTATAAATTTAAGATTTTTCTTATATACCCTTTTTCAGTTTTTAAAGCTTCTTTTATAAATAGATACTAAGTTTATTGAAGGTGTTTTGGGCATGGAAACAATTCATTTATGACTTATGTCAGTGTAAATAATAGCTTTCACACCATCCGCATAATTTCGTAATATTTTTTCTTTGTCTGCATGATCTAAAAATTAGCTATAAAGACATGCTTGAATTTTTTTTCTAGTAACTGTGTCATGTTTTTATTTAATCATTTTGTGGCTATCCTATAAGACCATCTAAAATTAGACATTTATATCTTAGTGTTAAATTAAAACATATTAACTTGTGTGACTTTTATTGTATCTACTAGAGGCCCAATGCATGAAATTCGTGCAAGAGTAGGCTGTCCTTCCCCCGGCTGCCAGCACTGGCTTCCCTCGCAGAGGGAGGTCCCACACACCCACCACAGCCCACTGGTTAGTGGCCTGGGCCTCCCTCTTTGGGACGCTTTCCGGACGATTGTGAAGGCCCCTGATTGATCGCCCCAGCGATCCTCTGACCAATCGCATCACACCCGCCTGGGCTGACCTGGCTCCAGTGGGTGTCATGGCATGGTCCCCAATGGTCATTTGAATGGTCATCCGGGTAGTCATTCCGCTATTCGGTCTGTTTGCATATTATGCTTTTATTATATAGGATTTTTTTTGTTGTTGTTGATTTGTTTTACTAAATTATGGTTTACTTTGATGTTACAATAACTATATCAGATTTCTGTTGCTTAGAATTTGCCTGATATACCTTTTTCTGCCCTTTGACTTTTACTTTCCAGTGTATTTTTTTATCCAATTTGTCTTGTAAAGAGCATAAAGCTAGGCTGTGTTTTCTTTTACCTAGTCTAACATTTTTTGTCTGGTCTAAACTAGCAAGTTTTCCTACTTTTCTGTGTGTTTGTTCTGTTTCTGGAAGGAGTGTTTTTCTTGATTTATTTACCTAGATTGTTGCTTGTCAGAGGTCTAATATTATGGGAGCGAATTCTTTCAATCTTCCACCTTTTCCGGGCCAGGTGTTTTGTCTATTGCCTTCAAGAGTGGCTTGAGGTAGCCAAATTAGGCCAATCAATTTAAGAGAGTTTTCATGATTTACTTCTCTTTCTTCAAGCATTCTTATAATTTTGGTCCTTGGGCAGACTTTCCGTCCCCATATTTCCTGCTAACTGGTATTTTTTGGTGATCTATATTGGAATTATTTTCCTCAAAATCTATTATGCTTTATTGCCAAAGCAAAATGGAATTTAAAAATAAAGTATGTATATTAAATAGGTTAGATAGCAAAGGAAACTTTAACAGTGCCCATCAGTAGATGAGTGGTTAAAAAATGCTATGGCATCACACCTGTCAGAATGGCTACCATCAACAAATCAATAAATGACAAGTGCTGGTGAGGATGTGGAGAAAAAGGAACCCTAGCACACTGCTGGTGGGAATGCAGACTGGTGCAGCCACTATGGAAAACAGTATGGAGTTTCTTCAAAAACTTAAATATGGAACTGCCATTTTGACCCAGTGATCCTACTTCTAGGAATATATCCTTAGAAACCTGAAACACCAAACCTAAAGAGTGTATGCACCTCTATGTTCGTAGCGGCACAATTTACAATAGCTAAGATCTGGAAACAGCTCAAGTGTCCATCAGTAGATGAGTGGATAAAAAAGCTGTGGTATATTTACACTATGAAATACTACACAGCTGTAAAAAAAAAAAGGAGCTCTTACTCTTTGAGACAGCATGGAGGGACCTGGAGTATATAATGCTAAGTGAAATAAGCCAGTCAGAGAAAGACAAGTATCACATGATCTCACTCATATGTAAAATCTAATGAACAAAATAAACTGTTGAACAAAATAGATCCAGAGACATAGAAGCATGGAACAGCCTGTGGAATCTCAGAGGGAAGGCATGGGAGGGTAAGTAGGTGGGAAGAGCTCAATCATAGAACTTATATGCATATATATAACCAATGGTCCCAGAAAATAGTGTGGTGAAGGCCGGGGGCAAGGGCCCGGAGTGGGTTAGAAGGGGTCAGTAGAGGAAAAAAGGGGACAAATGTAATACTTTCAATAATAAAGATAAAAAATAAAGAAGTGACCTAGCAAACTTTTTTTTTTTTTTACTTTAGTCCCTCAGTTTTATCACTTAAAAAACAGGAATTCTAATACCTGCTTTACAACATTATATATTTTATTATAACTAAAATATGTGAAACCCTTGGCTCACTGATAGCCACATACTCAGTAAATATGATTGATTTGGATAGTCAAAGATTTAAGTGAAAAAGTGTATTTAAATGAGGGATGCCTTCAAAAAAGAACTGGTGGTGATAAAACACAAACTATTATTGATACTGTGGATGAATTGAGGTTAAAATATATAGCATCAGCCCTAGCTGGTTTGGCTCAATGGATAAAGCGTCAGCCTGCAGACTGAAGGATCCCGGGTTCGATTCCAGTCAAGGACACATGCCTGGGTTGTGGGCTCGATCCCCTGTAGGGGGCATGCAGGAAGCAGCCAATAAATGATTCTCTTTCATCATCGATGTTTCTCTCTCCCTCTTTCTTCTTCTCTGAAATCAATAAAAACATATTAAAAAAAAAAAGATCAACATGCTGCCTCCATATTGCTTTCTCAGATATGCTTAAATACTTGCATTTTGTCTGATAGAAACTAGCAATGTTTTCCTCAAAACCTTTCTTCTCTTCATTAATGATGCTTGAACATTTAAGAACACACTGTTCCATTCAGTCACTATGTCTTTTGATTAGAGCATGTAATCCATTTGTATTTAAAATAATTGTTGATAGACATGTATTTATTGCCATTTTACTATTTATATTTTTGAACTCTCCTTCTTTATGTTCTTCCCTTCTCCCCTCCCATAACAGATTAGCAGCAATAACCTTTTCCACCCACCCACATGAC
>NW_006299719.1:2960031-2963200 GCF_000327345.1 Myotis davidii
AGATAGAGAGTTAGAAGCGTTGATGAGAGAGAAACATCGATCAGCTGCCTCCTGCACATCTCCTACTGGGGATGTGCCCACAACCCAGGTACATGCCCTTGACCGGAATCGAACCTGGGACCTTTCAGTCCACAGGCCGACGCTCTATCCACTGAGCCAAACCGGTTTTGGCGAAAATCTATCTTCTTTTAAAGAATTTTTCATTATATAATGTGCTTCCTTCATAAAAGTCCCTTAACTTCTTTGGGCCTATTCATAGCATTATTTAAGGAATCCTCCCTTAATTCAATGTATTTGAAACTGTTATTTTTGTGCTGCTTTTTAACACATCTTTCCGAAGTAATTTTAGAAGATTCTTTCTCAAACTGTGACTAATTAAAAGAAAACCAGTCTTCTGCATAAGAAAACAATTGGATTGTAACAGATTTATAAAACCCACTACATCTGTCTTAAGAAAAGCTCATAGCTTTCAGAATAAAGCCAGCTGGAGTGATAGCTCTGGGATATACAGGATGGCATAAGTGCTGGAAATCATTTAAAAGTTATTTTGAGTTTTGCACAAACTGATCATTTAATTTTTCATTCATCTATTCAACAAATGTTCTCAGGTTAAATATTGCTAGGTGGTTTGCCAAGTCATAAAGTTATAATACATGTTCTCTGCTCTTAAGAAGCTTATTTTATTGTACTACTTTCATGAAGAAATAATAGCAAATATTATGTCAGCGGTTATATACAACAAGCAGTACACATGGCAAGGAAACAATGAGATTTGAGCTTAGACCCTGTCTTCAGCTTGTGTGATGTCAACTGACACAGTCTGCTTTTATTCTAGTTCTTTATCTACTCATGTAGCTCATTCTTTTAACTCCCTTTGGCTTATACGTGTGTATTATATGTATATTAGATTTACATATGTTTATATTCATATTGTATTGCATTTACTCCATACATATATTTTATCAAATTATATAGAATAAATTAAAATAACTATGATAGTTATAGTCATAAAAATCTAGAACAAAGTCCAGTAATATAAATGCATATCATACTCAAAGGCTTCCAAAAGAGCTAAATAAATAACGGTGCTCAGGTATAAGACAAAAGAACCAGAGGTTAAAATTAATTGGAGGCAAAACAAAAATCTCTGAACAGATCAAAATGGTTATAGCATTGTAACGACTGCATATTAAACACAACTTGCTGAACCATGTGACTTCCCTCTGAAGATAAGGGCAGAGCAGTGTTTCTTAGAGGAAATCCAAGCACCTGAGCTCCTGGAATATGTACTTTTATAAATTGCTGTACATATCTTCCTGACTTATACGTGGGTATTTCCCCTGTACATGTTAGCAAGATCTTAATACTTAAGAGGAAAGCATTTTGTGTCCAATTCTGTTATCTTCATTATGGAAGTATTTGGAGGAAATGTCAGGAATTTTATAAGTTTTTACATTGTTTGCCTACTCCTTTAACTCTTGCATGGTTTTCTGGTCCTTTTTATTTGGGGAGGCAATGAGTCTGGGACACAGAGCGTGGGCTCCAGAGGCATACAGGCCTGAATTTCCAAACTGGTTCACAATCGTGACCTCTTTGAAGTATTAACTCTCTAATCCCCAGTTTTTCTGCCTGAAAAAAGTAACACAGTTTATACCTTGCAGGTCTTTTTAGATGATCACATTAGAAATTCTTTGTAAAGGATGGTAGGTAACAGGTGTTAATTACTTCTTGTATCTCTCTTTCTTGCACATTGCATTGTTTACTTTAAGTTTAATCTTCTGTTCTCACTGGGGTCAGTCTTTGTTATTGCTCCTCTAAGATTGGATTCAAACCTATCAATGATATGATGAGGAATTTTTCTAAATAAATAAAGGTCACTGAATACAAAAATGTAAGATGGCATGATCTCAGAATGAAAGACAATTTCATAAATTGAGAAAATTTAGCTTTCTATAAAAGTCACTGCAGTATGCTTGCTCTTCTCATTTCTCTTTGGAGCAAACAAAATGTCAGCCTACATTTGTATTCACGATTAGAACTGACTAGGTAACTTTGGAGACCTGTTTCTACTCTGAAATTCTTAGGATTTTGGCCATGGACACCGATGTTTGTAGCAATTTAACTTAAAAATCTTAATGATCATTTTATCCATGGTAAATTCTAAAAAGAAAGGTTGCAGATGACTTACTAGTAGAGGTTAACTATTTGTTTTCACAACTTTAGTAGAATAGCATAGATGGATGCTCAAGCCCATGGGACACTAAAATGCGCATTTTTGTGATGCAGCAATTCTAATAGATCAATGTATTTGCTTTGATGAAAGCAAAATGCCACAATACATACTTTAAATTTAAAAAAGATTCAAGGTAAAACAGAGTAACCAATTTTATTTATGTTCATTAAAAACACAGCAGCGAAAAGGACTTTTATTCAGTATGTTTCTTCTATGTTTGCATGACAAATTCAAGGAGTTACTTTTTCCAAAAAGTATCAATTTTTTAAATTTTATTTTATGGTTTGACTCATATTAGTGTGTTCTCTAAAATATGTTCCCTGGATATTAGAAATAATTGGAACGAATGAGGTTTAGCTGTAGCATATACGGAGCACAGCCTTATTTACTTGAGTTTCTTAAAATAGATACTTAGAAAACAGCACTGTGAAAAATGCATTCTAATATAATTATAATGACATTCTAATATAATAATAATTATAATGACAACCAAATGCCTACACTTTTGGTGTATTACTTATGAAGAAATACCTTCATTTGTTGTATGTCAGAGACCTCTTAATTGTTGCATTTCTACTCACACCAAGAGCTATGAATAATTGCTATGAAAAAGAGTGTCTGTGTTGTAATGGGTAAAAAGTATTAAGCATTTCTGGCTTGATGAGGACATCATAGTTAAATGAAGACCTTTAAAACTTCAATATCTACACCGATTTAATGAGAGCATTACATTGTTAATATTGCATTTACAAGCTGGAAATAATTATTTGAACATTATTTAACTAAATTTTGGTGTGTGAATATAATATTGTTAATATAACTTCTGGACATTCATTCTTTTAGGAGTTTCAAAGGTATATAACTTTTACATGCTATGCTACATACATGAATATATGTGAACTAAAAATTGTATACTGAATTTTATTATTATTTACA
>NW_006299719.1:2963435-2966429 GCF_000327345.1 Myotis davidii
TACAATAACCACTAAATGGCATTTGTAGTACAAAATTCTTGACAAAGAGTAAGCATTCAATAAATTGTAGTATCATGATGATAATGTTAATAAGTTTCACTTTAAAATTAAAGAAGTAATATGGTTAAAGAAATTTTGAAAATGTTGCATACAAAAACGATGAACAGCTCCCCTACCCCCAGCATTTCGTAGAGCTTTTAGATGCTAATGTGCATTATGAATCTCTTAAAATTCTATAATTCCCAACTTTAATTAGCTATGAAGCCATATTTTTTTCCCCCACTGAGCATCTCTTAGGACTAGGGTTCTTCCCACACACTTTCCTAAATGATATCTTGATAAAGATCTACCTATTAATCATAATTCATGTAAAATTCATACTGCTTAGGTTTTCAATTGCTTGTATTAAAAAATTTAAATACTAAATGTCAAATGTCAGAATAGCGAATGTTTAAAAAATTTCTTTCGTGAACATGACAGGCTGATAACCAGAATTTTAGGAATAAAGTTTTCAGCTGCACCAAAATTAGTCTTTCCATTTTGCAAGGGCTCGTAATCACCAGAGTATAATAATCAATTAATATCTTCCATCGTTAATAATTGTTCTTTTGTTAATAAATGAGACAATTTATTTATAGCTACTTTATGTTAGCAGAAATATTACATGATAGTGCTTGAGATGGCATACTGTGATTCTAGTTAGATTTCAACTGTTTCCTTTTTAAAGAAAAAAATTATAAAAACAAAGAAGAGAGATGAGTACTATCTTTCCTCCAAAAAATTCATTCATTTCATATACAGTTGATTGAAAGAAAAACAGGCTGTTTAAAAGGGTCAAAAGTTACCTATATAACTTGAAATTTAAGCCTTAAGATCTGAAGTGCTGTCTTCCCCTGGGGTCTGGAAGATAAATACAAATATTACGTGATAGTGCTTGAGATGATATACTGTGATTCTAGTTAGATTTCAACTGTTTCCCTTTTAAAGAAAAAAATTATAAAAACAAAGAAGAGAGATGAGTATAATCGCCAGAGTATAATAATCAATATCTTCCATCATTAATAATTGTTCTTTTGTTAATAAATGAGACAATTTATTTATAGCTACTTTATGTTAGCAGAAATATTACATGATAGTGCTTGAGATGGCATACTGTCATGATTCTAGTTAGATTTCAACTGTTTCCTTTTTAAAGAAAAAAAATTATAAAAACAAAGAAGAGAGATGAGTACTATCTTTCCTCCAAAAAATTCATTCATTTCATATACAGTTGATTGCAAGAAAAACAGGCTGTTTAAAAGGGTCAAGAGTTACATATATAACTTGAAATTTAAACCTTAGGATCTGAAGTACTGTCTTCCCCTGGGGTCTGGAAGATAAATACACCTCGGGCATTGTACCACAGGGACACACTTTAATAAAAAGCTGACCCCCCTTTGCTTTCAGGGTGACTCCTAGTACTCGGACACAGCACAAGGCTCTCCAGCCTTGCACATGCCCCACTCTCCATCCCCACCAGACGCCTGCATGCGCTTCATCAATGTCTGCTCTCTCACTAATTAGGTGTTGATAGGTCCCTGCACACTTTACCATATTTTTTTTTATTTGCTTCTCTGCTTTTGTGTATATTGTTCTTATGGGCAGATTAACTCCAACTCAGTGTTTGAGATTCCACTTAGGCATCACCAGTTCTAGAAGAATTTTCTAACCCCCGAATCAAAAACTGGATTTAATGCCAGTTACCTATATTCCCACTTCATTTCTAGCATTTCTATACCATTTTGCTCTGTCTCTGGTTGTGATTGATCCCACTGAGTATTAGAAAATAGTTGCATTTGGCAACATAACCTTAAAAATGTGTGAACCCTCTAAGTGTTCCACCTAGTACCTGAGAGTGTTTGATTTGCTAAGTCAGTACTCCTATGTGAATGCTCTGTATTGCATAACATTGAAAGATTGTCCTTTCAAACCCTAAACTTCTCATTCCCCAAGATATCAGCTCACCCACTGATTTTCTGAATTATTCTAATACCAACTGCATCTGACTCAGGCACTTGCTGGTAATGAACTTCTCAGACATGCTGAGCCCAGTAATATCCTTTGAATTCTTATGTTCTCTCAGAGCCCCCTTTCAGGGGAGAGCATCAGAGTGTTCATCAGCCCCCATGGTGCCCAAATTGATCTTTATTGACATGACCAAAATCATGCAGAGGGTACTGCATTAGATAATTAAAAAAAACAGGCACTTGAAAGGAATATTGGTTTTAAATACATACTTAGTTTTCCTTCTGTTACTTTTTTTTCTTTAGCTTAAAACAATCCTTCTTATGGCATCATCTTTTCATTCTCCACTGTTAATGGCACCAAAATATTATTTCTAGGGCCTCATTGAACAAGAAGTCTCACGAATGAAGATACTGGTGAAGGCTAGGGCACACACTGGCATGGTTGCCCTGTGTGTCTATTTTAAATTATCTTTAGAAGTCTAACTATGGTCATGATGACCTCCTCTGATCAAAGAACCACTCCCATCCACCCAGTCCTCTCCCAGGTTTCTATCAGCAAATAAATGCCTATGTTTTTGCCCATGTGCCCCCTCAGAATTATAGCCAAAGGCAAGTTCCCATTGAGTTCTGCACAATTCTGCTCACAGAGAATAAATCCCTCCCCCCCCCGCCCTGGTGTGAGTGGGAAGGTGAGGAATAGGTGGGGAGGTGTGTGTGGTGCGGGGAGGACGGAAAGGAATATAAATATCCTGGGGGGAAAAACTGCAAGGCTTTCGTTGAGCCTGGCAGGTATATAGATTTGTATACTGCACATAAGGCAAACATTTCATTTTTAATCATTTTCATCACATTTCTTTCCTGAACAGAAGGAGGAAAAAGAAAAAGAGTATGGCTTTGTACTAATTAGAAAAACAAAGATAAAAAAGGCCATATTAGAATTGGACATTTTAGGAGCACCATTTGTTTTTCCTTTTCCTTCTTTTTTTTT
>NW_006299719.1:2966516-2978647 GCF_000327345.1 Myotis davidii
TCTGTAACTGCTTCTGACCTATCTCCTGAGCGTGGGACGTGGTAACCAAAAGTGTCAGCAGCTCTTCATCGCTGGCAGAGCTGTGCTTGCACTTCATCTTCCCCCATTAAAAAGGGGGGAAACCCACAAAAACACCAAACACCTGTTTGACTCATCTCCCTTCCTTTCTCCATTGGCAAATTAAACTGAAAAGCTGGTTGAACAGTGGCAGAGGGGACTTCGTTTTTAGTCAAATCATTTTTGTCTTTTTTTGCCACTGGATTTTCTTGCTGTCATTTCCTCCATGTGGTTTTTGACAGCTGAGATTCTTTTTATTATACATTCTTTTTTTTTTTGCATTTAATAGCTAAGATTTTTTTTCACTTCCCAGATTTAACAAGCTTAGAATGACTGTTTGACCCTTGTATTGAGCTATGTTTCCAAATTTACACCTATCTACCCTAAATTTCATTCATTCTTTGAGAGCATAAATGTCTATGATATGCCAGTGCTGCCAGGTATTGGGGCCAAAGATATGAATAACACATGGCTCCTATTATTGAATAGCTCAGCGTGTAGTGGCCAGTTAGATACAAAACAGGTGAATACACTGCAGAGCTGTGGGGGGACAAAAAGGGAATTTTGAATGGGTAACCCCTTAGGTTACATGTAATCTGTCATAGAATAGTTCCTGCCCTAATTGTTAGGTTGTTACTTGTGTTTGTTGATGGTAGTAGGGTCTTTGAGAACTACTTTGTTCAAAGATTATTTTTATCTCAAGATTGTACTTTTTATAAACAAACAAAAACTTTGCACTGAAAAGTTGAATGATTTCTTTTTTTAAAAAAGGGAAAAGTAAAGAGAAGTTGGGAAAACTATGCTAATTTTGTATTTAAATGAAAACAAAATTAGAATATTATATAAGAATCCATATGCTAACCTTCACAAAGACTGGGAGATCTTAAAGAGGAACAGTCCCTGGAATGTAGAGGCAAATGAGTGGTTTGGGGAGCCTCCTGCAGTTTCTGTCGCTGACAAGAAAGAACCTCCTTATACTGAGCTCTCATTGTTTCTGTTATGAAGGATAAAGAAAAAGATGCAGGAAAGAAATACTAGATTTGTTCATCATCTGCTACATAAAATTCTTTGGCAAAAATACCATTAATCCATTTTATAATTCTGTGAGGTTGATTTCTTTCCCCTTTTCTTCCCACCCCCTTTTTTTTAAATGAGAAGTTGTTCAGATAGATTTCATGATTCTTAGCAGTGGTCTGTGCTAGGACCTGGTTTTAATGCAGATGTTTTTGACTTTCATCTTTTCCCTAAAGTTTTTGTGAAGAAGTTTTCTGAAACACCAGTGGTATAACCCAGGAGTGTGCATTTGACAGATACTATAGGCCATTGTAATGAAGATAATATAAAGTTGAAATACTGCTCTTACAAATTTTGACTTATGTTTTGTATTACCATCACCTGTCCTCCTGGACAAGTTATATGAAGCCCTGACTCAATCATGAGACTGCACGAAAAGAATTATATAGGTCAAGTCTCAACTTGTAGTGAGGTTACTATCTGATGTGGATAAGGAGATTCAGAATAATAACGTTTAAAATTTATGAGCATTTACTGTGTGTCAGGCCCTATAGTAAGGGCTTAACACAGACTATCTCTTAATTCTTAAAACAGCCCAGTGAGGTAGATATTTTTATTCCTTTTTGCAGATGAGAAATTTGAGTTTGGTGTGGTGACATGACTTACAACTTACCCTGCGTCCTAGACTTATGAATGGGAAACTCCAAATATAGACTAGGGAAAATGTCATGATGCATATTGGTAGATTACAAACAGACCAAATGCACGTATTTTATTAGAGTAAAAAGAAAAGTTTCTTTGTAGAAACAAAAACAGAGGTTTCATAGGAGAAGATGTCTAGATTGGGATCCTTGGAAGGAAATGCCTAACACTTCTTTGATTGATCTACTTAGTAACTGTGGCTTTGGGTATATGATGTCAACTAACCTCAATGTTCTATTCTATAAAAATGTGAATGATAACCATTGACACCAATAAAAACCACCAATGAACTTGTATATCCATACCATCATTATTTCTTTATCTTTCCAAAGTAATGTTTATCTTTTTAAATAAAATTATCCCCCAATATTAATTAAAGCAAAATGTAATATTGAGACATACGGATTTACTTTTTAAAAAATTCAAAGTTTTAACATATCTGTCCTAATTCTTCTTCATAGTCCAAAACCAGTCTCTCTCTCTCATTATATGCTTATTACCCAACCATAAGATGACTCACTTGACATGTTTTCTCTGAGAAACTTATAAGAATTAAAAGTCAAGCTTTGGTCAAAGTACTAATGTACTTAATGAAAAAATAGATATAATTATTAATATATGATAGAAAATGGCATTTATCCTCTGAATATATTTTCTAGACTTATATTATTTTTTTAATGTTACAAATTTAAAATGTGTAGCTTTGAATCAAAGAAAATGATAGCAAATGTTGTTTTTTAACTAGTTCACTTTTTATATAGGAAGTTACAGTTTTGGTTCTCTACTCTTTTTTATACTGGCTTCGATACTAGAGTTTTATATGTATTTTTTCCAAGTGGTAGCTATAGGGCAAGTGGTAACAGCATGGTGGTGGCAGAAAAGGGTCTCAGCTAGTGGAGAGAAATGACCTTCCTTCTTCAGAGGCACCCAGGCGTCCCCTTCTGCCAACAGTGAGTGTGACCCAGGCAATCAGTCAAGCACTAACCAGTTTGGCTTAGTGGATAGAGTGTTGGCCTGCGGATTGAAGGGTCCCAGGTTCGATTCCGGTCAAGGGCATGTCTGTTGGTTGTGGGCACATCCCCAGTAGGGGCTGTGCACGAGGCAGCTGATCGATGTTTCTAACTTTCTCTATCCCTCTCCCTTCCTCTCTGTAAAAAAAAAATCAATAATATATATTGTAAAAAAAGGAAATCAGTCAATATTACATATGTCCCCTTTTTACCTCCATTGACCCCTTCAACAATAAAGATTTAAAATGATTAAAAAAAAATAGACAGAGAGCCCTAGCTGGTTTGGCTCAGTAGATAAAGCATCGGCCTGTAGACTGCAGGGTCTGGGGTTTGAGTCCAGTCAAGGGCACATGCCTGGGTTGAGGGCTTGATCCCCAGTAGGGGCCATGCAGGAGGCAGCAGAGCAATGATTCTCTCTTATCATTGGTGTTTCTCCCTCTATTTCCCTCTCCCTGCCTCTCTAAAATCAATTATTTATATATGTATATACATATATATATACACATATATGTAGTTGACCTGTAAAAAAAAAAAAGAAATTTGGTCAGGTTAGATAGGGAAGAAGAAAAAGTCTTCTCTTTCCTTATCAATTTTTTTTTTTTTATTCCTTTGACTTGAAACAGAAAAAAAAAAGTTTTAAAAGAATTTAATGCCTAAATTCACTGGGATGCTAAAAATTTAGACTGGTAGGAATATATGAGCAGTTATGAAAGAAATGGTCACTCTCATAAATGAGCCCAAAGACATTTATGATGCAAGTGCATCTAGGGGAAACCGAAATAGTTAAGTGATATCCTGTCCTTTGTTTTTTCATGGCCCTAGTGTTAATATTTACTCTCCTTTCTCATGAATGGAAGCAAGTATTTATTTTTAGATGGAGAATTTTAACTGTTGGAAGGAAAATACTTAGACCTCACTAACAGCAAAGAGATATGTAGAGAAACACAGGTGTATTAAGACATACAAAAACAAATAAAAATTTATACCATTAACTTTGACCTTGATCTCTCCCTATACACTCTCATCAAAAAGTGGTTAACAATGTACTTATTCCCACTGTGCTCAGTAAGGGAGGTAAGGATGCAGCAGAGACTATTGACACTGGGTCCGAGGGACTTGGTAAAGGCAATCTAGCCTTTTCTTTGCCAGCCATTTTATTTTTACATAGTTTTTACTACAGTAAATCATGACAGTACTTTAGAAATGTTCATATACAGTTTGTTTACATGAGCCATCATATCTAATAATAGACAGACATGGTAATTAACCATACCTCCGACACACTTCCCATTGGCTAATCAGGGCGATATGCAAATTAACTGCCAACCAAGATGGTGGCCGGCAGCCACGCAGCTGAAGTGAATAGGAGGCTTGCTTGCTCCAGTGATGGAGCAAGCCTACCTTCCCCGCCTGCCACTGCCAGCCTCTGAGCTGCATTTTATGAAACAATGTTGCAATTATAGAAGCTAAACAACCCCCAGAACCCTGCCCTCAGCCAGCCGGGCCTCAGACCTGGAGATGCAACAGTGTTTCAATTATAGAAGCCAAACAAACCCAGATACCTGCTTTCAGCAGCCGAGGTCTCAGAGCTGGAGCTGAGCCTCAGAGCTAAAGCCAGCTCTCAGCTCCAGTGACAGCCATAGATGGTAAATAAATCCCAGAATAAAAAGAAAAAGAAAAAAAGGGAGCTTCAGTCACCCACCAGCCTGAAAACAGCCCTCAACCCTCTCCCAGACTGGCCAGGCACCATAGTGGGGACCCCCACCCAAAGGGGGTGTGACCATCTGAAAACAGCCATCATCCCCTCATCCAGGCTTGCCAGGTACCCAAGCAGGACCCCGGCCTGATCCGGGACACCCTTCAGGGCAAACCAGCCGGCCCCACCTGTGCACTAGGCCTCTATCCTATATAGCAAAAGGGTAATATGAAAACTGACCCTAACAGCAGAAAGACTGGGAATGACTTGTCACTATGACACACACTGACCACCAGGGGGCAGACGTTCAATGCAGGAGCTGTCCTCTGGTGGTCAGGGCGCTCTCACATGGGAGGAGCTCTGCTCAGCCACAGCCAGGCTGATGGCTGCCAGTACAGCGGTGATGATGGGAGCCTCTCCTGCCTCCTCAGCAGCGCTAAGGATGTCCGACTACAGCTTAGGCCTGCTCCCCGCTGGCAAGTGGACATCCCCCGAGGGCTGCTGGGCTGCCAGAGGGATGTCTGATTGACATCTCAGGCCCAATCCCCCAGGGAGCGGGCCTAAGACAGCAGGTGTTCAGCCCCTGAGGGGTCCCAGACTGCGAGAGGGCACAGGCCAGGCTGAGGGACCCCTCTTCCCCCCAAGTGCACAAATTTTTGTGCACTGGGCCTCTAGTTTTCATATAATAAGGGATAGATGAATGGATAGGGATATATACACACACACACACACACATATACAGGGTAGGCCAAAAATACATGTAAAGTTGTGAGTATACCAAACACAGTTTATTTTTGTATTATTATTTGTTAATTATTGTATTATTTTCCATATGAACAAATATATATTTCTCCTTATAAATTATAATTATTAAAAATGCGGTGAAGTATCAAAACTTATTATATATAGATCACCAACTTACACCATACATAAAGATAAACTTAAGATGGATAAAGGACTTAAACATAAGATAGGAAACCATCATAATACTAGAGGAATCAGCAGGCTGCAATTTCTCAGACATATGCCAAAGCAATTTCTTCACCGATACAGCTCCTAGGGCAATGAAAACTAAAGAGAAAATAAACAAATGTGACTACATCAAAACAAAAAGCTTTTGCACAGCAAAAAAACCCCATCAACAAAACAACAAGAAAGCCCACTGCATGGGAGAATATATTTACCAATGTTATCACCGATAAGGGTTTAATCTGCAACATTTATAGAGAACTCATACACCTTAACAAAAGGAAGATAAACAACCCAATCAAAAAATGGGCAACAGTCATAAATATATATTTTTCGAAATAAGACATAAGGAAGTCCAAGAGACATATGAAAACATGCTCAGTGACTAAATGTCCGAGAGATGCAAATCAAAAACAATGAGGTACCCTCTCGCACCTGTTAGAATGGCTATCATCAGCAAATAACAAATAACAGGTGCTAGCGAGGTTGTGGTGAAAAAGGAACCCTCATATACTGCTAGTGGGTATACAGACTGGTGCAGCCACTATGGAGAACAGTATGGCGTTTCCTTAAATGCTCATAGCAGCACAATTTACCATAGCTAAGATTTGGAAACAGCCTAAGTGCCATCAGCAGATGAGTGGATTAAAACCTGTGGTACATCTACACAATGGAATACTACGCCACTATAAAAAGGAAGGAACTCCTACAATTTACAACAGCATGGATGGACCTGGAGAGCATTATGCTAAGTGAAATAAGTCAGTGAGAGGAAGATAAATATAACATGATCTCATTCTTTTGTGGAATATAAACTAATGAACAGAAACAGATGCAGGAACAGAGAAGCATCGATCAGACCATTGAACCTCACAGGGAAGGTAGGGAAGGAGGAGAGATCAACCAAAGGACTTGTATGCATGCATATAAGCCTAACCAATGGACACAGACAACAGGGGGGTGAGGGCATGAGTGGGGGTGAGGGTGGGGGTGGGGAGGCAATAGGGCATAAGGAAACATATGTAATACCTTAATCAATAAAGAAAAAAGTAATATCTACTAATTAAAGACAATGAAACAAGTTAAAAACTAAGCATTCCCATTTTATAATTAAACAAATGTAGACATTTATTTATTTGAAATGTATAAAAGATTTACCTCCCCATTAGTTGGTCACTAGTATTATTCCTTTGAGTGGGACTTTTTTGAAACACTTTTCTTCTGGCTTAATTATCATGGTCTCCCTTATGACATTATACAGTTAGGTACTTGGCTAATTACTAGGGTGCTTAATGTCAAAATGCGTAATGCACCTTAATGGATTCCTTTCTTCCCTTCCTAACACTCTTGGCAGCATTACACTGTGTACTGACCAGGAGAGAATGTGAGTACAGCAGTTGGTTTGGTGGCACTGATACTTATAGAGGAAAATAATAATTCTGATAGAACATATATTACATTTCGTGGTGGAGAATTATGATTATAGGCATTTAAAATGCATGGAATGTTTCTGCTATACCTATGTGGTCTTAAAGGCCTTTATTACACAAAGCTTATTTACTCTCAGAACTCTAAATTTACCATGTCATTTTAACACATTCTTGGGGGCTGACAGAACTGGAGATACTTTCATAGGCTAATGTAAGTGGACACACAGAAGTGCCAAAGTGCATTAGGAAAATGAAAATCTATTCTGCTTCACGGTTGAATTTACCCTTCTCCAGAGACTGACTGTATTTGCATATTTTGTTTTCAATATATATGAGTTACACTGAAGAAGGTTTGAACTTGAATAAATGCTACGATTAAATGACAGACATAGTGGTCACAAACTCAGTAGCCTATCATAAATTTTTATTTTCATAGAAATTTAAGCCTGTTTACTTATTGGTAAAAAAGATATTTGTCCTGTAAAAATGAGTAAAATTTTATTGGAAAAGGTTAACTACTGAAAGATATATTTCATAATTACTATTTGTATTACTAATATATGAGGAGAACTAAAGGGTGAATTGAATCAAAATATAGGTGATTATATAATTGTTTTTCATAAGTGATTCTTTTCTGATCATTTCATGATTGTCTACTGCCAAATATTTCAAAATATCAAAGTCACTATAGACATTATACAGATGATCAACTTACTACTTGAATCAAAGAAATATGGAAGCTGGATTTATTTTAAAAAACTACTATGACCATTTATTAATTATAACTCAACTAAAACTATTTAAAGCAATTTGGATCCAGGTTTTTAAAATTACTTGTTATAAATTTCATAGAAATACACATCTAGCTGTGTTTAATTATAAAATGTAAATGCTTAGTTTTTTAAAAAATAAGTCTTGATACTTTATCATATTTTTAATAATTGAAATTTATAAGGAGAAATATATAGTTGTTTATATGGAAAATAATACAATAATTAACAAATAATAATACAAGAATAAACTCTATGTTTGGTATACTCATAATTTTACACCTATTTTGGCCCCACCCTGTATCCTGTATAATAAAAGGGTAATATGCAAATTGTCCTATTGACCAGGAGTTGGACCAATGTTTGACCAGGGGCCAGGACCAGCCCACCAACCTCCTGTGGTCCCCCCCTGACCAGCCTGGCCTGATCACACACCCCCACCCTCCGCTTCAGGGGCAAGGCAGGCCGGCCAACCTCCCATGTCCCTTCCTCTGGCCGGCCTGGCCCAATTGGCCCTGATCGGGGCAGGCCGGCCAGACACCCCCCCACCTGTGCACTAATTAGTGCACCAGGCATCTAATATATGTATCTCCCTATCCATTCATCTCTCCCTTGCCATATGAAAATGGCTCATTTAAATAAACTGTATATGAACATTGCTTCTAATATCAAATGAGTATCTCATCCATTAGGACTTGTATTTATCACTTAGAGTCATGCATGAACATATATTAATGATTTGCTTCTTGATTTTATTTATTATACATCCCCCACCATCACCACTATCACAGGTGCGTGTGCGTGCATGCACACACACACACACACACACACACAAATTGGGCCAAAGGAAAAGAAAAGGAAGAAAAAAATTGTGGTTTAAAGCAGATGTTTCTTAGGGGAAGTATATTTACCCCTTTCACTATGAATAGAATGTTTCTTTCTCACCCAAATCCTGATGTTGAAACTCGAAACCCCTAATGTGATAGTATTTGGAACTGGAACTTTGGGAGATAATTAGGTGATGAAAGTGGAGCCCTTTTGATGGGATTAGTGCATTTACAAGAAGAGACAGGAGGGAGCTTTCTTTCTCTCCAAGTGAGCACACAGCGAGTCAGCTGTCTGCTAACCAGCCAGAGAGCTCTCCCTGGAACCTGGTTGTGCTGGCTCCCTGATCTGACTTTCTAACCTCAAGAACCATGAGAAATAAATTTCTGTTCCTGAAGGAACTAACCTACCTATTTTATTTAAAGTTCTTTCCTCTTCAACTAACCAGGCATGCTGATCACACAACAAAAGAAATGGCAGGAAAGCTTACCTTTATGTTTCCACCCTTTAATCTCTCAATCAGTTACTAGTATCTATCCGTTCATCTCCCCCTTACTACATGTAAATGCCTCATGTAAATACACTGTAAATCTCTGGTACTAGGTTGACTATACGAAGCTATAACACAAATAAATAGATTAGGTGCTTTGTAAGCATTCTGAATTGGAATAAAACATTTAGCTTTGTTCATTCTGATCTCCCAGGTTTTACTTGAATAGCTTCTACAAAACTAAAAATGCAGTGTATATTCCTTTAACTTGATGTTTCCATGTGAAATTTTATAGCATTCATTGTACCATGCTTATTTATATAAGCCCACACAATAAGGAAAGTCTATCAGTATAATCAAGTTCAATTAATATGGCCTTCAAACAAAATTTGATCTTATCTTCCAATAACTTCATGGCCTTTTTCATGACCTTTTTTCTTTTCCAAGTTATCCATTTTCTACATGCTTGGAATATCAGAATATTAGCTTTTTATATTTTTAAGGCCTTTACTTTTGCAGTGCCTTTCTTTGCCTCTTTCTGGTGTTTTCCTTTCCCACCAATATTTCCTCCTTGCTCATTTAACTTTCTAATTGAATTCTGCCCAGCCCCTTTAGAGTGGCATGGCCTGTTTGCTGACAGGCTGCATTTTTGCTGTGTTGCTTCAGCTTGAGTGGAGGTACAGAAATGCTGGTATTTCCAAAGCATCCCATGACACTCAGCTTCCACAAGGCAGAGCAGAACAGCAGCTGGGTGGTAAAGCCTACCCTGCGGGCCCAACTTTTCAGATAGAGTTTGAACGCATCAATGCTGAAAGGATACCTTAGGCATTTGAATAAGCATCATAAGCATTCCTGAATCTGAGGTGTCAAGGAAGCAAATACCTGAACACAGAATTGGATTTCTTTCTAGCTTTTCTCTAAATCTCTGTTTTTCAGCTGTAATTTGCTAACCTTGAAAGAGTCCATCTGAATGCTGCCTAATTTTAAATGCTACTTTTAAGCCATTTTACAGGTTAATAACATGTGTAACCCCCTCCAAACGTTTTTATTCATGGGCTATTAAAATTGTAACCCATTAGCAGAAATTATTTTTAGTAAGCTTAGAAACAAGGAGCATTTTACATTTTATGTGTTCTTTGCATTGATTTAAGGAAACCATGAAAGATCTGTGGTCAACTCTCTGGTGCAATTTGTAAAGAATAATTAATGAATTGCTGAATTGCATTTTTGAAAGTTAGTATTGATTTACATTTAAAAGTAGACAATCCATATGACATTATTGATTAGCAATATGAATGCTAAGTTTGAAAATATCATTTCCTCTTGTTATATGGCTTCATTATTCCAACGCTCTCCCACCCGCTTTTTTAAACTTCTGTTGAACATTTACTCTCGAAGCATTACATGCTCTCTCTTATTGCGCTCTAATCAGCATATCCATCACGTCATTGGACCATAGGCTCCTTCCTGAGGCTGTAGATTCTATCACATTGTTACAAGTTCCTGTTTATTAGTTGACATTAGAGTCATCATTCTATTTGCCTAAGTAGCAATGTGAGTTGTGTTTTACCCATTCTCTCTAGGATGTGTGTGTGTGTGTGTGTGTGTGTGTGTGTGTGTGTGTGTGTGTGTGTGTGTGTGTGTGTGTGTGTGTGTGTGTGTGTGTGTGTGTGTGTGTGTATGTTTGGGGTTGGGGGGTTTGGGGGTTTGGGGAAGGTTAAGGAATTCAATGGAGGGGACTAAAGACAATAGTATCACTTTGCTATACTTAAAATTTTTATTTTGTGATTTTATAAAAAAATTTAAAAAATTTTATTTTGTGATTTTATATGAAACTTTATTAAAATAATAATAATAAAATGCACCCCTATGTTTATAGCAACATTATTTACAATAGCTAAGATCTGGAAACAGCCCAAGTGCCCATCAGTAGATGAACGGATTAAAACACTATGGTACATTTAGACAATGGAATACTATCCTATATAATAAACAGCTAATATGCTAATTAGACCAGATGGTGGAATTACCATCCAGACAACCTGGATGACCTTCTGGATGAAGCCTGGGCTGCAGGGGCCAAGGCAGCCAGGGCTGCGAGTGCCAAACCCCTTGCAGAATTTCATGCATTGGGCCTCTAGTGCAGCTATGAAAAAGGATTTCTTAACTTTTGAGACAGCATGGAGGGACCTGGAGAGTGTTATGCTAAGTGAAAAATAAGCCAGTCAGAGAAAGACAAGTATCACATGATCTCACTTATATAAACTCTAATGAACAAAATACACTGATGAGCAAAACAGATCCAGAAACATAGAAACATGCAACAGACTGATGTATTTCAGAGGGAAGGGGGTAGGGGAGGGTGGGAAGAGATTAACCAGAGCTTCTATACATACATATATCATAGACAGGGGCAAACAATAGTGTGGGGAAGGCCTGAGGAAGTGTAGGAGAAGGGTGGAAGGGGTCAATGGGAAAAAAGGGGACATCTGTAATACTATCCTATCTAATAAAAGACAAAAAGGGTAGTAAACCGTACCTCCGCTACGCTTCTTATTGGCTAATCAGCGAGATATGGAAATTAACTGCCAACAAAGATGGCGGCCGCCAGCCATGCAGTTGAAGTGAGCAGGAGGTTTGCTTGCTCCAGTGATGGAGGAAGCCAAAGTTCCCTGGCTGCCACGGCCCGGCTCTTAGCTCCGAAAGCAACAGCTCCAAAAGCAACAAAGTTTCAATTATAGAAGCTAAACAAATCCCAGATACCTGCTTTCAGTAGGCCATGGCCTCAGAGCTGGAGCGAACAGGACGGCAACAAAGTTTCAATTATAGAAGCCAAACAAACCCCAGATACCTGCTTTTAGCCATCTGCAGCGTCAGAGCTGGGAGCGCCAGTGACGGCAACAGAGTTTCAATTATAGATGGTAAATAAATCCCAGAATAAAAAAAGAAAAAGAAAAAAAGAGAGGCTGGGAGCTTCAGTCACCCACCAGACTGAAAACAGCCCTCACCCCCTCACCCAGACTGGCCAGGCACCCCAGTGGGGACCCCCACCCTCAAGGGTGTGTGACCAGCTGCAATCAGCCATCATCCCCTCACCCAGGCTGGCCAGGCACCCCAGTGGGGACCCCCACCCTGATCCAGGACACCCTTCAGGGCAAACCAGGTCTC
>NW_006299719.1:2978837-2989213 GCF_000327345.1 Myotis davidii
CAACAATAAAAAAAAATATATAGAAAAAATAAAACAAAATAAAAGTTACCCCATTACTGTTTCCCCTATTGCATCAAAGCACAATTTAAAGGTAGGAAAGAAGTGAATATACCTCTAGGCTTAATTTAATTTTTCCCTAAAGAATTTCAACAATTTTTTGTATGACCAAGGCTGATTATATTAAACTTTGGGAAGCAGTGTGGAAAAGATAAACTAACAAAAAACAGCAGTCTAGAATTTTATTAATACATCAGTTAAAAAAAAAAAGAAAAAAAATTGATTAAAAAAACCCTGCAAATCCATTGCAACCCCAGGAAAACTCTGCAATGAATTATCAAGTCAATTTTTGGGGAAACACTAAAACAAAAAAGTATATATGTTCATAGTCTATGTAACACAAGAGCACAGTTACTGAAGGGTATATTCCTTTTAGGGTACTCTCTCTGGAGATGAAATCCTGCTATGCTTTATTGGCAATTGCTTTTCCATTCTCTTCAACCCTGTGAAGTTCTGACCCTCCACTGGGCTAGCATTTGAGCTGTTATCCATAGAATTGCATGCAATATTAAAAACGTCCTTCTTAACATCAAAGGACTTGACTAATACCTAATTGTCCAGCATTCATTTTGTTTCTTTTTGCTTTTCTTGGTTGGTGTCTGATGTTAATGGTTATATGTTAATATTCAGCATTTTTTTTTTCCTTTGTGGTTAGTCCAGAACATTCACTTGCCGTGATCTTGTGATTATAGATCAAATTCAATGCCTAAATGAGTGCTTCTCAACATTAATGCGCATCGTCCAGTGAACATGCTAAACTGCAGATTCCAAATCAAGATTCTAGTAGAAAGCCCAAGACCCTGCATTTTTAATAAGTCTCAGATGATGCAGATTTTGAGTAGCTAGACCCTTAAAGATAGGAAATAAATGATGTAGATATTACAATAAAATAAACAATTGGTGCTGCAGAGCACCCTCACCTTGGGGTAGCTTGATAAATTGCTCATTGGTTCATCAGGATATAAGGATATAACAATATAGAAAAAAAATTAATAAGCTACTTTTGAGAATGTGAAATGATGAAAATGAATGCATTCACTTTCTCATTGACTAAAACAAAAAGTAAAAAAGAATGTATTATTAAATTCACAAAACTAAATATATTTCAAACAAATTTAAATAAACTTATTGAGAATAACATTTACACTTCTGAAGTTATAACAATTTAAGCTGCACCAAGATGTTTGTTTTTTTTTAAATTTCCCTCCAACTCTATTTTCTTATCTATAAAATGGAGGCAGTATTATTGTGAGTATAAAAATGATTATGAGCCCTAACCGGTTTGGCTCAGTGGATAGAGCGTCGGCCTGCAGACTGAAAGGTCCCAGGTTCGATTCCGGTCAAGGGCATGTGCCTTGGCTGCGGGCACATCCCCAGTAGGGGTTGTGCAGGAAGCAGCTGATCAATGTTTCTCTCTCATAGATGTTTCTAACTTTCTATCCCTCCCCTTTCTCTCTGTAAAAAAAATCAATAAAATATATTAAAAAAAATTATAAAAAAATGATTATGAGTAATATGCTTAACATGTAATAAGTGTTCAATAAATAGTACTCCCTTTATTTTTTATTTATTGATCAGGGTATTACATATGTGTCCTTATTCCCCCATTGCCTTCCACTCTCCTGCTCATGACCTCACCCTCCTAGTGTTTGTGTCCATTGGTCATGCTTATATGCATGCATATAAGTCCTTTGGTTGATCTCTCCCCCTTATCCCCACCCTCCCCTACCTTCCCTGTGAGGTTCAATGGTCTGATCGATGCTTCTCTGTTTCTGTATCTGTTTCTGTTCATCAGTTTATGTTGTTCATTATATTCCACAAATGAGTGATATCATGTGACCAATTTCACTTAGCATAATGCTCTCCAGGTCCATCCATGCTGTTGCAAATGTTAAGAACTCCTTCTTTTTTTTAGTGGCATAGTATTCCATTGTGTAGATGTACCACAGGTTTTAATCCACTCATTTGCTGATGGGCACTTAGGCTGTTTCCAAATCTTAAGTATGGTAAGTTGTGCTGCTATGAACATAGGGGTGCATATATCCTTTCTGATTAGTGTTTCTAGTTTCTTGGGATATATTCCTAGAAGTGGAGTCACTGGGTCAAATGGGAATTCCATTTTTAGTTTTTTGAGGAAACTCCATACTGTTTCCACATTATACCCATAATTATTACCTTTGTTCAAAGTTCAAAATTAAGAAGGAAGGAAAGGAATCTTATAATAAAGGTTATATATGATGACATTGCTAGGACAGTTATCACTATGATATTCCAGTTTTCAGAACAACTTGGAGATTTAAAAATGTAGGCTTTGAGGTCAGATTTGAGTGTACACCAGGAACTTTGATTACATTGTTTAGCCTTAATGAGCCTTGGTTTAAGGCTCTGGCAGGGAGCTTGCCAAATGTAATCTGAAACTGGCCTCTTATCAGGAGGATAGGGAGAGACCAACAAAAAATTCAGACAGCTCCACATTGCTAGGGGGTAGGGTCAATAAGCAAGGAAACTTAAAAGATTTGTATTAGGTGGTTACAGGTAGTTTTCCACATTCACCTGCCAGAATCTTAAAAGTTTATAGAAACGACTGGGTTCAGTTATGTACACGGCAGACTTACTGGGTTCAGTCACATACCCAGTCTGAATAGTCTCATCACCACATGACTATCTGGAGGCTGTGTCCTTGGAGTGGCTTCTGGGGAAGGCAAGTGGAATGCATGTTCCAAGGACAGGAGAGCGGGTGAGAAGCTTTCAATTGCCTGGGTCCAGTTCTCAGGTCACTGGTGGTTATGTCTTCTGATGACTTCTCTCAAGGGGTTATTATAAGAACAAAACAAAATAATGGCTATTTAGGTCACAGTACAGTAACCAACACAAAATAGAGACTCGATTATAGACTCTGCTTTTAAGACAAACCAGAGCCACTAGAACAAGAAAAAAATGAAGGCAGATTAATTAATGACAAAGTAAGCAAAATATTACATCTAACAAGTGTTAGGTATTAAGACTGATGCCTTCAAAGCTCAAAAAGTGTCATGCCCTGGTCGGGTGGCCCAGTTGGTTGAGTGTCCTTCTGTATACCAGAAGGTTGTGGCTTTAATTTCAGGTCAGTGCACATACCTAGGTGTGGGGGTTCAATCACAGGTCAGGGTGCCTACAGGATGCAACCACTGGATCTTTCTCTCTCTCAAATTAATAAACATGTCCTCAGGTGAGGAAAAAAAAGTGTTATTAACAGTCTATAAACTAAGTGAAGGGTGCATATTTTCAGTGATTAAAGGTGTGGAAAGCCAAGGCTCAGACATCAAGGGGGAGGGGGAAAGTTGCCTCGTCCAAAATGCAAATATAGCAAATGTTAGGAATGAGAAAGAGTATATCTTAAAAGTTTTCAGAAAACAGAATCAACAAACCCAAGTAAAAATAGATATTTGTAAATAGATGAGGTGCTTTAATTCTGAAGCCAAGACCCATCTGTCATAGTCCTTGCTTATAATGTTATATTTAACGTTTCTCAAAATCTTCTTTATATGTCATCTTCCCGGACAGGGAAAAAACAAAGGAGGAAAAGAACAGTAATGCTTCAATTACCTTGAAAAATAATTTCAAAACGATTGTAGGAATTAATAGTGGACATTATTAAACACTATTCGTGTACTGGTAGGGTCCTTCGGCATGGCCTGCCAGAATCTGGGAAGGAGCCACTCCTGCTTATCCTGCCCTGCTCATGCAGGCCAGCTGAGCGGCACTCCCACTGTGGGAGCATGCTGACCACCTGGGGGGAAGCTCCAGCATTAAGCACCTGCCCCCTGGTGGTCAGTGCATGTCATAGTAACCAGTAGACCGGTTGAATGGTCAACTGGTTGCTTAGCCTTTTATATATAGACTAAAGGCCCAATGCATGAAATTCATGAAAGGGGCTTGGCCCTCACAGCCCCTCACAGCCTTGGCCAGCCCTCACAGCCCAGGCTTTGTCTGAAAGGTTGTCTAGATGGTCGTTCTGCTGTTTGGTCTAATTAGCATATTAGCTCTTTATTATATAAGATAGGCAAATGGGCAGGCTATGAAATTCTATTCAAAGGTGAAGTCTTTTAAAATAGAGAAGGTATTTTGCTAAGTAGTGATGGCCCCATCAAAGCCTGGAGTGGGCATTGTTATATTCCTTTTCACTCCTATAATTTTGTAATGTCAAATACTTGGGACTCAGAAAGTACATTTTAGAAATTGATATCTATCTATGAGGCATTGCTGAAAACCGTTATAAAGACTGGAGTTTGTATCTTTCATATATGATAAAACAAAAGGTAACTCATTCGATTACATATTCACACCTTTAAGAAAACTATATTGATAATTTAATATGTACCAGATGCTGTGCTAAGATACATATCTCACAGAGCTTATGACCTAATAAAAGAGAAAGTTTTGTATGTGAATTATTATACTCCCAAGTATGTGTGTTATATAAATTTCTACACTCTTTGATTATAATATGTATATAACCTTTATGTGTATATTTATACATTATTTTATATGTATACTTATATTCTAAAGACATATTATACAATATATTTAAAATATGTACTTATATAAACATACACAAGTATATGGGGGTGTAGCATATGAACATGCTGTGGAGGATATGATCTTTTAAGTGGTATGTTTTGGTATGAAAAGAATCTGTATAGAAAAATAAGGAGTGGGTCCAGGAAGGGCATTGTAAGGAGAACAAAAACAAACAAACAAACAAACATGAGACTTGAAAGTATATAAAATGACTTTTATTTGGCCTTAGTGTATGTGTGTGAGAAAAGTAATGGCATTATAAGGTGGAATGATAAATTAGACTTCTATTGTGAAAGGTATTGAATTCTCTTCCAGCGATTTTGAATTTTATTTTCTGAGCAGTAGAAAGCTAAGTAAATGTTCTAAGCCGTAGAGAGTCATGATCAGCCTGTGTCTTAGAAAGATAAATATGATAACAATGGGGAGAGGGCAGAATGTAGTATCTAGAAAGTTGCTTCAATAGTCCAGGTTAGAGATGATAGGCACCTTTACTCAGATATTAGTGATAGGAATGGGAAACTGAGAACTCAGTCATGGAAGATCTCATGTGTTTTCATAGAGAACTCTTCCATTTTTTTTAAAAAAAATGACCTTTGTTAATCACAAGAATTCACAAAGTTTTGGAGGAAACCACACAGTTACTCAAATAGTTCTAGCTTCTTTTACTCATTAATACTACAGTGACAGTACAAAATGGGGGCTTTACTTAAATGACAAAGTCAGAAGACATTGCAAAAAAAAATAATTCCAGGGTAGTCTTTGAAATTGGATTTTTATGAACTGGTTTATTTTATAGGCATATCATGAAATTATTTTCAATGAAACAGCCTCCTGCCTAGAATATCTGGAATAAGTTGAAATTAATGAATAAAAATATACACCAATTATTGAATTGTATGCAAAGAATCATTGAAAACATTGAATATGCATTAATTTTGTTAATCTTCAAAAAACATGATATCTTCTGTATATATGGAAAATACTGAGAAAAACTTACACCTTAAAATGATCAAAGGCACCACCTTAAATAGTATCTCCTTTAAAAGACAAAAGAAGATGTTGAGGATGGGGGAGCCAATTATGGAAAGCTTTGGGGAACCTAGGGGGAGCACAGTAAACTAGCATAAAGTTAATATACAGATTTATGTTCTTGCCTTCTCCATTTATAATTTTCTAAAAAATTTAGTATTTTTCTATACCTCTTACATAAAAGGAGAAACCCTTACTAATTTACCTTATAAATGTCAATGTTCCTTATAAAAGGGTAACTTCTGGGTTTTTGGAGCTTTTCCCATGTCTATTTCTTGAAAATAATCATCAAAATATAATCCTTGTACCAAAGAGGTATATTTTGGGAGAACAAACTTTGTCCCCCTTCAGAAGCAAATAATTTTATGGGTAAAATGAGAACATCAGTTTAACCATCTCAAATTTTAGATAATGGCAGTTTATTCAACAGGTAGTTTGAGTTATAAAACTGAACCTGAGAGTAGAAATGAGGACTGGATATTAAGTTTGAAGTAACATTTAATAGAGGTGGCATTAATGAACTGTAAACATATTGTCTAACAACTGATTTTAAAAAAGAAATGGAATATACTTTTCTTTGATGGATTATAATAAGTAGGTAAAGAGAGCAAAAAGGAGAAATTTTTGAACATACTATATTATAGAAATAAAAGAAGGAGCATGTTTGAAGAGGATTAAGGAAAACAAAACCTGGGAATAAGTAAATTCAAAGTTCATTTGTAAGTGTTCCACTTCTATGAGAACATATGCACAGGTGACCCAGTGCGCCTCATTTGGATATACCAATACAGACGTCAAAGGGTACTTTATTATTTAGGCCGAGCTTAAACCAAAGCTAAGAAGAGAGGAGACACAGGAGACAAACAGAATGCAAGAATCACACAGGTTTATTTACCAGAGAGCTGATGGGTTTCAGTCCTTGGCAGGCCACCCGGAGACACTGACTGACAGAGACACACGGAGGTCGTCAGGAACGCTGCGGCAGGTGCTCGGTCTCTTGACATGAAGAGAAGCCTCTAACAATCTGGGCTCAGGAGCAGAGCAGGAACGGCAGGTTCCAAGAGGGTAAAGAGAACGTCTTGTCTGTGAAGGGCAGACAGGCATCTGGCCGCTGGTGTGAGGGTCCTTCTTTTATACCCAATGGATGGGCTCCTTCAGTGTCTCATATCAGCGTGTTCCAGTGGTGCCTTCTGGACTTATCGGGATACACACGCAGGGGGTTACAAGGTACTTATCAGGAGTGCACACACAGGGAGCTACAAAGTACTTATCAGGGTCACACACACAGGGGACTACAAAGTTCTTATCAGGGTCACACACACACAGGGCTACAAAGTTCTTATCAGGGTCACACACACACATAGAAGTTAAGTTTCACTTCTAAGTAAAGTTAAAATTCACTCTAATATAAAATGGAATTTGCTTATGCTAACCTATACTAATACAAAATGGAGTTTGCTTATGCTAACTTATACTAACTAAACTTATTACTATAACAGTAAAGTTAGAGGCACTTTACTTAGGGTCAAAGGTCAACATTTAGAGGTGCTATGACAATGAAAATGAGCTTTGAAAGCAAAAAGCATCTTATTTATTTTTACATCTCCTGATTCTTCCATAGTAACTGGAATGTTGGAGGCGAAACAGCGACCTCAGTACTTGGTACTTGAGTTCTGTCTAAGAAAGAATTCAGAGCCAAGACTCAAATACAAGCAAAAGTCTGTTTAGAAAGTCACAGAGATAGCTTGGCCAGTGTGTCTTTGTAGTTGAGCATTGACTTATGAACCAAGAGGTCACAGTTGGATTCCTGATTGGGGTATATGCAAGTTGCCTGCTCAGTCCCTAGTGGGGTGTGTGTGGGAGGTGGCCATTCAATGATGCTCTTTCATCATTGATGTTTCTATTTCTCTCCCTCTTCCTTCCTCTCTGAAATCAATAATATATATATTCACAGAGTTAGAATTGAACCATAGAGGAAATGGGCTCAAGAAACTAGTTATAGAGATAAAAGAAGGGCTCTTGTAGCTTAGCAGAAAGAAGCAAGGAAAACGTGGGAAGGGATTGGGAGAAAGGTACAGGCCTGCTTGAGAGTTGAGCTGGGTCCTTCATTTGAGGGCTTTTAAGAATAAGGTTTTTAAGGGTGGTTCCAGGGGAGGATCTCAATAGAATATTCATGAGCTTGCCAGGTGTGTGCTTTCAGGGTCACGGTCTCCACTGATTGGTCCATGCCAGGACAGGATGTGATTAGTTAGAGCATCTGGTCCTGAGTCAGCCATGATATCACCCCTCTGGCCTTGCTGCTGTTCTGAGCCTGGACCTGAAACACAATAGAAGCTTAGATGGTATCTCTAGGGCTTAATGCTTAAGGCAATGGTTATGCAAGGGCTTGTATGGGATTCTATGAAGCTGTTCTCCAGTTCCTTGTTCCTCCTCTAACAGGGCTCAAAACTACATGATTAGCTATATGCCAAGGTGGAAAAGTCCAGGGAGGGTCTGAACCACAGGACCAGTGATAGGGAAGGTCAGGGAGTTTAAATCACATGACCGGCATATATGCCAGGGGAGGAAAGGTCACCCTGGGGGCAAGGTCCTTCTTTTCCCAGTTTTGCAAGTTGCTTTTTGCCTTGATGACCTTCTGTACCTGACTCATTGTTCTTGTCTATTCATGTACGTCTTACTGCCTAATACAAAACTAGATAGGAGTATATATATAAGAAGTTAAGAAGGAATGACATCAAGATCATATGTTCAAAACATAGCCTTAGAAGTGAGGATAGTTGTCCTGAAAGGAAAGTTGAATGAAAAATCAGAAATATTTTTGAGATGGTTAGAAAAATTGTCAGAGTATCCACTTTAATGACTTTGATTGTTCGACGCTGTAGAAAGAGAAGTCATCTATTAAAATGATGGAATTGATTGGATCTTTGGGGGTTTTAGAAAAGGGTTGAAACATGTCTATGAGAAAATAATAGATAAGAATGAGTGAATAAGCAGAAGAAACAGTGAGCTTCCACTTGTAGTAGGATAGCATGGTTCTAAATTGTCTCAATAAAAATAATTTTGTTTGGCTGCAAGTGGGTGAATATATACAGTTTACCCTTGAACAGCTCAGGAGTTATGCTCCCCCACCCCTAGCAAAAATCTGTGTTAGTTGTCAAACTAACTCAAAAAGTGTCTGGTGGTTAAAGGTTAAACATGTATTCAAGGGTCCTTAGGTTTGCAACTGGAAACACACCTAAGCAATACCCAGAGTGTTCCAAAGAATGAAAAGTTAAGAGTTCTTATAGTAAAAGCCACATTCTGGAAAGAATCTGGCCTGTATTCCTAGCCTCTGATTGGTCCCATATGTAATTCTCTTGATGACTCATGGGCTGTATAATGGATGTCAGGTGGTCTGGATATTTTAACTTTTTTTTAGTCCTTCACGGGGTAATCAGAGGGTTATCTGGAGGTTTGATGCACATTCAGGCATTGAGGCAGGACTGGCATGTTCAAAAGTTTAAGTTGCTAAACTAGTTAAAAAAAAGAATAGAATAGTTTCCTCAAAAGAATCTATTTGATTTTAATAATTTAGCAGCTTGACTATCTTGACTCCATTTTATTTCTTCTCTCTGTTTCTCAGCATGTAAATTTAGACTCCCTGAAAACTTAGTTGTTCCTCACTATTCATGGAGGATTGATTCTGGAAATGCATGTCCATACCTAAATTATTGAAGGCTTAAGTTCTCTATATAAAATGGCATCGCCTGGTGAGGGCAGATGCCTGAGTTTCGGGCTGGAACCCCAGTAGGAGGTGTGCAGAAGGCAGCGATCAATGTTTGTCTTTCATATCCATGTTTGTTTGTTTTTTCTCTCTCTCCCTCTACCTTCTTTTATAATAGGTAGTCAATTGGGCCAGATTGGACATGCTCAGATAGAAAAGAAGAACTCCTTAGAAATGGTTGGATTTGGAAAATGCTCTAAGTGACCACGGGTAGCTCTCAGACAGTAACTCTGGTTAAGATCAGGGCATTGGCATCAAGAGATTAAATCTCAAATCTGCACTTGGTAACTGCATGACATGGAGGAGATTCTTTAGTCTGTTATCTCATTTAGTGTATCTGTACAAGGGATATAATAATAATGCCTGCTTTATAGGGTAGCTTATGAAGGTTAAGCCAGATGGTGCATTTAGCACATTTTATGGCAGAGAGTACTTACGTGGCTATTATCATGATTGTATTAATGTTGTTATTATTTCTTAAATGTTCTTCAACTTTCACTATCTCACTAAAAATAATGACAATGCTTATCTTAATAAAACAACCCATTTTAATGTAATGTTTGGCTTTATTGGAGATTCGAGTCTTACAGTTAACATTATTTTTATAAGTAAATTTGGTCAGGTAAATAGATGAGGCATTATTTGCCCAAGTGTAGCCATGTGTGAAGAGTGAGGCACAGAGAAGTTAACTGGCTTGCCTACACTGTCAGTCAGTGGGCAACTTTAGCCAGAAATTAACTCTGTTAACTCTCTTCTTTGTTCTCTGCCATTACACCATGCTCACTTGCTTCAAAGAACTACCTTTCTGCCTGAAAACTTATTTTAGTCCTTCTAAGGGAGTTGTTAGGGGACACATAATATTATAATAATGTGGAGCTTGACTCAGGGCAATGAAAGCTAAAAATCCTCAGTTGAGAAGAGCATGAACTGCCAGAATTAGCCGCACCAAATTTTCCATAAAGTAACC
>NW_006299719.1:2989239-2994206 GCF_000327345.1 Myotis davidii
TTCATAGAATAAATCATGTGCTGCATAAAAACCTGCCTCAGGAAATCTCTGGCAGAGCAAGCTGGCCCTCCATACGTTGCTTTCAAGTCTGCAGTTGGTGTTTTTTGTTCATTTGGCGTTCCTTATGATGGTGACAAGGAAACCCCAGCTACACTTCGGGAGTCATCCTTATTTTCTGTGGAAGATACACGCTAGGTTAATTTCTTTAAAGGGATGTAAACTTTACTTTGGTCATAGTTACTACTTAAAACCAAACAAAAGCTAATTTTCCTAGCCTAATTCAGATTTCATACAGAACTGAAGTTTAACTGCATTGCCATGGAGTGAATTTTAATCTCACAGTTCTTATAAACTTACCAATGCAGTAGCCATTAGCCACACCTGGCTATTAAACACTTACTTTGCATCTGTCCTGAATGAAATGTGCTATAACTATAAAATTCACAATAGATTTTGAGATTAATATCAAAAAATATTTGTATAATATATCATCAAAATGTTATATTGATTACATTTTGAAATGATATTTAAAAAATATTAAATTAAGTAAAGTGTTAATAAAAATAGCCCGGCTGGTCTGGCTCAGTGGTTGAGCATAGACCTATGAACCAGGAAGTCACAGTACAATTCCCAGTCAAGGCACATGCCTGGGTTGTGCGAATGTGCAGGAGGCAGCCAATCAATGATTCTTTCTCATCATTGATTTTCTATCTCTCCTTCTTATTTCCTCTCTGAAATAAATAAAAATATATTTAAAAATAATGATATAACTTCACATGCTTCTTTTCACTGTTTCCTCCAAGTAGCTAGATATGTAACTGCAAATATATTTCTACTGGTCATGTGTTTAGACATGTAATTATGGATGTCTTAAGGAAGACCATGCATTAGTGATGCTTTCAAATATTTAAGAAAATTTTAGTAGTTCAAGATTTGGAGTCCTATAGTATTTTTTATTTAAAGACTATTTTTTTTCATTAAATATTTATTTTTATATTTTCTTGAATTGTTGCTAATAATTTAATTTCTATTGTAAACATATATGTATATAAATTCTAAATAATAATATCATGATATTAATAGCATTCTTCAAGAACAACTTATGTTATCTGTATCAATAATATATAGACAATAATATTCTATATATAGTAGTACTATATACTCATTTGTTCATTCACTAACATCTCATGAAGACCTATAATATGTTAGGTTTAGGATATAAAGTTTGGCAAACTTAGTTCGTGTTTTCAAATAACTCACAATCTAGATTAAATAGACAAACAAATATTAGTGAGAGTAAGAATTAAAAAAAAATGCATTTTGATAGAAGTAAACATAAGTTGCTGAGAGAGTGAAGAAGGTAGGAAAGTGTCCCCAGAGGAGTGGCAGCTAAGCTGTAGAAGTTTCATAGACCAGTTAATATTCTTCAGATGAAGAAGAGGTAAGAACATCCTAGCACTGGCATTAGCTAAGTTACAGAGGCATAAAATGTGGCCCATTTAGGAAATCAGTGCATTTTCTATGGCTTAACCAAAGGATGTGTTTGTTATTGGTGGGAGAGGCTGAAAGGGAAGAGAGTTGTGCCAAGAGCTGAGATTAGGACAGATGATGATAAAGTATGTGATCCTAAAAATAAGAGATCCATTATCTAATAATAATAATGAGTATGAAGGAGGGGGAATTTGCAACGTGTGAGCTAACTCTGACAAAACATCAGAAGGTAGATTTCAGGGAAAGAAGAGTGGAGGTGAGAGTGTCAACTAGGAAGTTATTGCAAATAGCCAGCAAGAATTTATTATAACTTCAGCCAAAGCACTTGCATTCTGTAAGAGGTAGGGCAGGGAATAAATAAGACACAGACATCTAGGATAGCACTCATGTTTCTGTCTTGGGTTATAGGATATCATTTTCAAAGATAGGGATTACAAGGAAGCATGCAGGATTGGTACAGGGAAAAAGTATTCAGTTTTGAAGACATTGAATTTGAGGTGTCTGTGATCATTTAGTCATTAATTATACATATGGGCCTGTAGATGGAGAATATGAGAGTCATCATTTAAGAAAAAGTTATATCAATGTGTTTGTGGGTTGAGCTTTCTCAGAAACAAAATTCAGAGTGACACGAACAGAGGCCTGGGAATTAGTTAAGTCTTTTGATGAAAATTGGCAAATATTAGAGATGATATTAGAGAATACCTAGGATGCATTTTCAAAAATTAGTAATATAATCAATGGATTTTGTTGGCCAGGGTTATTCTAAAAGACAGATGTTTCATAATTTTACTAAGTTATCATTTTACCAGTGATAAATGATGGGTACCCACATTATTATTCCTGTTTATGTAAATCAAATATAGAAATATATTTATTGGCATGCATTTTATAGCTATGAACTGCAATTTTCCAGCATACCATAATTGTTATTGATATCACATATTTAGATGCCCCTTATAAAGAGAGGATGGGATCATAAAACGGTTATCAAAATACATAACTCTATTTCATTGTCCCTTATGCAAATATGAATATGTCTATGAAAAATCTATGTATATACCATAGAAAAAGGTAGTGTTTTTGTTTACTGATATTAACTAATAATGAGATGTTTCAAAAAACTTGAAGCATTCTGAGGAATCAGGTGAGTATGACAGATGGAATTCAACTTGTCTATATAAGATGAACAGCTTTTATAAATCTGACCTGTTTTTTTTTGTAGATTAAACTATTAAAACTATATGGCAACCTTTTGAATTCTGTAAGGAACATAGTACTGCAGATACTGAAGACACTTTTCTACTGCAGCTCAGTAGTTAATAACAAAAGCACTTTGCGCACAAGGAAAAGGAAAACCTTTAATAGTAAAATGATATAATGACTCCATATCAAATGATGCATCCCCATTGTACATGGTCCAAGTTAGATTATTTCATTTTAAGGCATATTAGAGATCAAAAAGGTTCAGAGAAAACAGCCAGGATATTTAGAAATGCATTAAGATTTACATATGATGAGTGATTGGAGAACAAGAATTGCAATGGTATATAAATGAGAAAATGTACACAAGTTTTGGTTGAGAGAGTAACAAATGTGAAAGCTCTGATGCAAAATTATTCCAATGTCTTCTTTATTCTGCTTTATATTTTATAAAAGAAAAATAGAGGCTTTTAGTTGTTAAATTTGTTCGAAATATTCTGACCAATACAATTTAGTAGAAATACTTAGTAGTGATTTCAGTAATATACTTACCGGTGCAGTTTATGGTGAGGCTTTATTTTCCCAACTTGACAGAATGATCATGCTGGAAGGATCTTTTTTAAATGGACTTGGGTCATTTTTAAAGATGGATTAAAATCATTAATAATATTTGCAGTTATATAAGCTCATGCCATAAAATGCCATTACTCATTTGTTCTACTTAGGCAACACAGAATGCAGTTGCTGAATTGATCAGATCTGCAGCTGGATCACTTACTGGCTCATTAATTTTTATCATATATTGAGTATTCTGACCTGGTACATCAACTATTGAAATAGCCACTTGTCTTGTTTCCCTGGGCAAATAGCTACTGGATGCATTTTTTAAATGTTGATCTAATTTATTTTGTTCTCATTGAACATCTGTGGAAGAGGACAGCTGGTAAACATGTGTTTAGGTTTACATGTGCTTTGGGACTCATATCACCTCTATGTACACTCCTGCAGGATCAGCTAGGCAAATTTGTTTAGATGCAAACAGGTCCTCGGCATTTCACATCTTTTCATTCCCTCTCCCTTCTCTTTCAGCATCTACCTCCAGGCATTTAGATTTTACTCTTCCTGCCATTTGGTAGCCCCAGAAAAACAGAGTAATTTGGATGCTAAAGATGAAAACACAGACACACACACACACACAAACACTTTGTAACAACATTATTTTGCTTTCTTAGTCTTATATATCTCCCCAAACCTTCCCTAGTGCACAGAAGGCATTTTTACACCCAGCATGATAGAGCCCAATGTCTTGCACTGTGAATCTTCATCCCACATGTTCAGTCCCTCCTTTATGAGTCACAGGACCAAGAATGACAGTTCTGTATATTTTAGGTACTTTAACTTCATAGGTTTTTTGTTATTTTTTCCTGCTATGCCAGCCACTTCACTTGTATCCTATTTTACTTCCCAACCCCAATATTCTGTTTCTAATTCCCAAATTAATTCTCACTGGCCTGTAATATGTGTTACAAGATAACCAATGGACACAAGACACGGGGGGGGGGGGGAGGCCGGGGGAATGTCAAGGGGAAAAAAAGGAGACATATGTAATACTCTTTGTAATACTTTAAGCAATAAAAAAAAGAATAAGTAGCAAGAAAAAAAGTGGACTTCCAAATATGGCAGTACTTAGCACAAAGAGATAAGATGTGATACCAGGTATGGTTGATGATCCAGGAATGAGACATGGATATGTAGAATCCTTTTGTGCTCCAAATCATATATGTCCATTTACTTTATCATAGCCATTTTATTTTTAATCAGGCCACATAAAACTATAGCAAGTTTTCATTCTCTGTGAGTCCTCTAAGCCACATGGTTCTTGATAATAGACTTTCTTTGTGTGTATACTATTGTTACATGTATATTTAATGCTGTACCCTTCTCTCTCTTTTATTTTATACCTTCTTGAATTTTATACCTTCTTTCATTTTATATTTCCCTCACCTGAAACATTTATAATTCTCTTTTCCCTTTTATCTTATCTTCTTTTACTCTTCATATCATCTCCAGAACACCTTATTTTTTTTTCTTCTCTCCTTTATTTTATGCCTGGGGCTTTATCCTTTGTGCGTTGGAAGGAAGACTCATCTCTCTTAGGGAATTTAGTGACCAAAACCAAACCTTTGCCTGGCATCAACTCCCTAGGGATGAAGAGGGCAAAGGCCCCTCCTCTGCATGCCCATCTGTAGCCTGGAAGTGGTCTTAGGGAACAA
>NW_006299719.1:2994332-3014198 GCF_000327345.1 Myotis davidii
AGAAGCCGCTGCTAGCCACACCCCGGATTTCTCTGGACTAACCAATAATAATCAAGGGAAGTGCACGCCATCACTATGACCACATCCTGTACCGACTCGCGCCTGGCCAATCAGCGGGGCCCACAGCCCCCTCTCCTGCCCTCACTCCACCCCCCTATATAACCCCCTGTCCCGTCAGGCCTCGCTCTCTCTCGGCCACCGGGGCTTGCCGTTGCATCGGTGAGTGTGGCAGGGGAGCCAAACCTAGGTTTGAAATAAATGACTCTTTGCTTTTGCATCGGACTCGCTGGCTCCCTGGTGGGCTCTTGGGAACCTTGATATCTGGGCACAACAATACCTTCTTTCATTTTATATTTCCCTCACCTGAAACATTTATAATTCTCTTTTCCCTTTTATCTTATCTTCTTTTACTCTTCATATCATCTCCAGAACACCTTATTTTTTTTTCTTCTCTCCTTTATTTTATGCCTGGGGCTTTATCCTTTGTGCGTTGGAAGGAAGACTCATCTCTCTTAGGGAATTTAGTGACCAAAACCAAACCTTTGCCTGGCATCAACTCCCTAGGGATGAAGAGGGCAAAGGCCCCTCCTCTGCATGCCCATCTGTAGCCTGGATGTGGTCTTAGGGAACAAGAAACAATGTCTGTCTTTATTAGAGACTTAAAGCTGGAGAAGAATTTCCAAATGAGGTTTTGATCAGCCCCCAAAGCATCCTTTCAGGATGACTCTTTCAAATTCCATGTGGCAATGTTGTTTTACACTCATCCGCATCCTTTCACTGAGTTAATTGTATACAAGAGGAACTAAGAAGAGAGTCAGGAATAAGTGGCTTTAATAAAGCAGATTTCATAAAAATCTCCTGATTTCCTCAATTCATAATAATATTCTAGATATTTTCCCCGGGCCATGAATAGATGTAATTTTTCCCTTTTGTACCACAAATGGGGGTGTTTATCCCCCCATCCCCTGCTCAATGGTAGCTGAAATTTCGAGAGGAATGTGCTTCTGTGGTGTCTTCTCCAGTGTGCTCTATCCTATGCACTCAAATAAATTGGCTCATTGAGCACTGCTAGGTACATTCACGCTCCAGCAGCAGTCAGGGAGGGTCAGTGCCCTGCGTTCTGTGCCTGCCCTCTCCTTCTTTACTCAGTGGTGGGCTATTCAGTTGATGATATTTAGTCTTATGTTTGCACTGACTCCCCCTCCATTTGCCCTCTCCATAGATCACTGTCATGTGAGTGGTTTGCATTGCTCCCTGGTAGCTGTTGCTTCCTGCTCTCTCTCCTGCCTGTCTCTTTATCTCTTTTCTGTAGGCCAGACATGAAGCTGACACCAGGCCTTGATTTCAACACCGGAGTAACTCTTTCACCACTTGCTATTCTTACATCTTGTCCCTTTTATCTGGATGCAGTAAATGAAGGTTGTAGAACAAGCAGGATTAAGTAGGTCCAGGAGAGAACTGGACATGAACTCCTGAGGAATTCTAGCATCTGATGAGGCCATCCTGTTGAAAAAGCAAGGCAGTTCCTTTCTAAACAGATTGTTTCTCGAGACTGCACAGGAATGTCCCTTCCAGACAACCTCTTGCTCACAAAATCACTCAACATTTTGCTTTTAAAGCACTTAACCCTTGAGTTAAACGTTTCTCCCTTAAAATATCAATATCAAGCTAGACATTGCAATTTTTATTTTTTATTTTTCACAGACCCTTGTAATACTATTTAGTTTTTGTATTTTCCTCCTACAGAAGAATTACCCTTCCCTTTCTGGTCTCAAGGACTTTGAATAGGAAAATGTCATGGGACAGGAGGACTCTGAACAATCTCTGACAGGGGAATTACTGGAAAGTAGAACTTCAAAGATGCTGGTTGGAAGTGGGGTCTGCAAATCTGCAAATCTGATACAGTCCAGTGAAGCCACCTAGGGTAGGTCATGATGTCAAGGGAGGGGCTGTCATACAATGGGTGGCCCAGAGAGGCAGGCACTTAGAAATCATTGTGAAACATCCACAGTCCTACTAGACTATTTTTATTCCATTGATCAACATCGTGAGCCTCTGCATGTCTCTGGAATTGGGTATATGTTCTTGGAGGAGAGAATATAAGGGGTGTGGGGGATATGAGCAGGACCATGTGGGAAAGCAGGAAAGTTGCAATAGGGGATAAGGGAGAAGCATAAGATAAAGACTAGTCCATAGGGCAGACCAGATGTGGCAGGGGATCTTAGTGTTACTGAGTTGTTGGGTCCCAAAAAACTGGAAAATAAAACTTTCCAGCATTCACTCAGCCAAGACAAATGTTTCCTTTAAAATCTCATAATGCACTATCATGTGGAATATATCTGGTAGATGAATTACCAGCTGTTGTTAAGGCCTGGAGCCCAATTTTAAGCTAGTGATAAATATCTTGGATTTAGAGGTTTAAACGTTTTTAGTAGCTAAGAATTATTTTATGAAATGATAAAAAACAATTACTCTGCCTTGGATAGAATTTTCACACAGTGAAACCAAATTTAATTAGCTATGTCTTTTTAGATGAGATTGGAGAACAAATAAATATAAATATGTGAACATTTTTTAGTTTTATGTGTCCTGAAGATTTTTGTCTCCCTTTCCCTTTAACAGTCTTTTCTTATATATTCTCTCAGCTAATGTACTTCAAGTGCTCTCTTTTCCAATTTTCTTCTCATGAGTAAAGTTATCCTCATTTCAAACATGAGAAACCCTGGTGGTTGAAGAAAATGATTTCATCAAGTATAATGCACTTCCAAGTATGGTGAAGCAATGCAGGTTGTCTACCAATTAGAGAGTGAATAGACAAGTCTATCAAATCCCCTAATTTTATAGATAGTCTGGGGAGTCACTGATGTAAAATAAATGGAATGCGTAATAGATTCAAATAGATAAAGTGCTTTCGCTTCTTTTCTGTGCATTACTCTATGGTTATATATAGATACCATAAAACTGTAGATATGTGTAATTTAATATATTTGTCTATACATTTTCAAAGCCATTGAAAGGAAACATCCAGGGCATGAATACAGTCCTTCCATTTCCTATAGAAACTATGAAAAAATAACATGGCTTTGTGGACTCTATCTAGTGTTAGGCTGCCCACCTTCAATCTTAATTCAGAGATTTATCTGTGTTTTAACCTTGGGCAAGTAATTTTATCTCTCCCTACAATTCAGTTTCCTCATGTACATCAACCCTGTGAAGATTAAATGAACTATAACACATAAAGTGCTTACCACAATGCTCTGGATGTTTCTATTATACAGAATTGTAGTGAAATGTCTTCACAATTTGAAAGGTACAACGAGGGGAGGAAGTTCAAGAGAAATCCAACCCATCTTCATATGATTACAGTATTCCAAAGACTTTGGTATTTTTCATACTTCACAAATTATTGTAATTTCCTTTGATTTGTACTTAGGATTATGATTTTGCCTGTGGGGGAGAGATTACTTTTCTTATAATATAAAAGAGGAATCTGAAGCTCACAGAGATTAATGTAATGTGGTACAGAGTTTCAGAACTCAGATCCTGAGTTCAAATTCTGGTGTAAGTGTCACTTTCTAGCTGAGTGATTTCAGGTGATTAACCTCTTCATGCCTCAGATTCCTCATCTGTAAAATGGGAATAATAACAGTACTTATTGCCTGTGATTGCTATGAGGATTTGGTTGTTATATACATAAAAGGTTTATAAAATGTTTGTTCATAGTAAGTACTGTATATGAACTAGCCATTGCTTTTATATCATTATTTTTGTTATTAAAAAGTATGCTTAAGTTTATGCACCTAGAAAGCAGCAAAGACTAACTGAGAATTCTGGTTTTTGTGATTGAAAATATTTATATTGTTATTAAAATATCAGGATTTTTTCTGAAAATTAATTATAGGTCATTTACTGAACTCTTACTATATGTAAGGTGTTCTAATATTCACTTCATATAGATTATTTCTCACCATGACTACATGAAGTAAGACTTATTATGCCTATCTTGTAGATGATCCAACTGAGAATAACAGAGGTTACATTATTTGTCTAATGCCACCAGAATCCAAAAAAAAGCAGTCTAACTCTAGAACCTACATAACATCATACAGATTTAAATTTTATAATTTTTCTCTATAGTTTCCAAATTTCCCATAGTGGCTGTGTTACTTTTACAAGTGAGAAAAATTGATATTAACAGTTAATTCAACAGAATAACTATTCTGTTAAGCAATAGAACCCTCAGGGAATTGTACACAATAGGTGATGACTGAGCTGTGGAACCAGTGAAAGTTAAGACAACATTGCTGTGGGTGGGCAGGATGCAGTACAAAGGAAAGGAATGAAAAGAGAGAAGAGATCCAAAAAGTGGCATGGAGATAACCGAAAGGGTAAAGTTTAAATTCTGAAAGCTTGTATTCAGGGCTAGATTTACATCAACAGAACAACAGAATGCAATGACACAAAATATTTCAAAGAGACATTTTATCATAGCTGGATTAATGAACGCATTGACACTCCCTTGACATCATGTTTTTACGACTCACAGAATTTCATGAATATTTTAAATCACATTTGGTTAATTTCTTGACTACATTTTAAAGTTATAGATAGGAAAATGAACAAATAAATTATAGTAAAAGTGGAGTTTACTCCAATTACTTATCTGTATGCATTGCTAATGGAATCAGTTGGCTTTATATTTGTGAACACATATGCATGACTTGCACATTGTTCAACCTCCCTTTATTGAACTCACTCCTTTCTTTTTTATTTTTTTTTTATAAAAATTTTCCATTGATTTTTAGAGAGAGTGAAAAGAGAGAGAGAGAGTGAGAGAGAGAGATGGGAGAGACACATCGTTTGGCTGCCTCCTACCAGGGCTGGGAATTGAGCCTGCAATACAGGTATGTGCCCTTGACCAGGAATTGAACCTGTGACCCTACAGTGCAAGGCCTGACACTCTAACCACTGGGAACACAGGCCAGGGCTCATTTACTCTAAATAGGTCTTTTCTTTCTGAGTCTCTGGTTGTCCAGAAAGCTGCCCAAAGACTTACTAAGAGCATTTGCAGAAGTGTGAAGTGTTTTTCATTTGATTCTACTTACTGTTAATGTAAAAAAAAAAACACAAAAAAACCATTGAAACCTGTAAAGAATTTTTGTGAGTTTATTTGAGCCAAACTGTCGGCATATGCCCGGAAGCAGAACCTCAAAGCAGAACCTCAATGAATTGAGATAATGCTCCAGAGAATGACGGGTTACATTTGTATTTATACATTGCAATAAAAGGAAAGGCACATAGGTGAGTTACATGAATCCATTGGTGATAGACTAGAGAGGCAGGAGAAAGCAAAGTAAGGAAACCCCTGGGATTGGATAAAAAGTAAAATGATAGACACATACTTAGGTGGTGCAGGAATGATTAACATGATAATGAAGGAATTTGTGGGATCTGTCCTGCGCCCAGCACATTAGTTTGTGCCCCAAGGGTTCCAGAAAAGGAAGTTACAAGTTACTCAGACATTTCAAGGGTATGTTATTATAGCTGCAAAAAGATAGACTGGCTCAGTTAAGGTAAAGGTTGACCTTGTCAGTGTAGATACCAGCCTAGGGTAGATAGGTTCAGTTAAGGTAAAGGTTGACCTTGTCAGTGAAGATACCGGCCTAGGATGTAACTGCCCACCGTAACTGCTTTTAAAGTTTAATTTCAGACCATCCTTTGTGGTTACTTTAGGTCTCTGAGTTTGCAAGAATGCCCTGCAGGCCTCCTCTGAGCTTGTCAGGTCAGCATGTGGCCCCTTGTCCACATTACTTAAAGTAAGACTGATGAAAGCATAGGTCCCGTGGAGGATGCAGACATTTTTGGAAGGTGGTGAATTATACTCTGTTCTGCAACTGCAGATGTACCCCTCCATTACATGGCCCAGAGGAGTAAGTGATGGTAGTTAAAAAAAAAACACCCTATTTTATTTGTTACTAGATTGAAAAATAGCTACTTAATCTGATTTTTGTCTTGGGAAAAGAAATGTGTTTTCTACGACTTCATTTCCCAAATATCATTATGTAGAATTATTTATGTCATCATATAAGTAAAATTGATATATTTGATAGCAATTTTAAAATAAGTTTTCAGTAAGTTGTATAACTATTAATACTTTTAATAATTTGAGTTTAACTATAAATCAGTATTTCTTTCTAAGTCATTGCAGATATAGACTACAATCGGCTAAATAATTTCAATTGCAAGGTGGTCTTAATCATTAACAAATGATTATGCTTCATGCTGTTTTCTCTATGATTAAACTATTAATTATAGTTTTAAAAAAACATTCATTAGCTAAACTTAGCAAATCCAACTAGCATGTGCAAGATTTTGTTTAATGTACAGGATTTATAAGAACTACAAAGATGCAAAGTCACACGAACACCAAAGAGAGTTCCTGGAGGAGAAATATTCCCATGAATTGTACATAAGTGAAGTAGAATGCATCTACCTTTCCATCTGTCCTGATACAAGGAAGATTTTCTTGATCTTGTGTGTTTAGCCTTTCAATGATTTTTCTCCTTAGAAATAGGGTTTGGTGAATTATGCTTTTTTTGTACGTATTGCTATACTCATTAATCCTTGTGGCAGGCACTGTCTAATTGAACTTAGTTTAATGAAATCATTTTGCTTTGATTGTCCCTCTATCTGAGTATCTGAATCCAGTTGGAGTTTTACAGGTATCCAAACACTGCAGTCTGCTTCAAGTTAATTAGTCAACATTTATCGAACCCCTGCTGTATGTATTGCAATGAGGAAAGCATTGTGGAGTTGTTGAAGGAAATCATAGATACAGTTGTTTACTTCATGAAACCAGGAAAGGATCTAGAAAACAGGACTCAGGTGTTTGGGAATCACTTGTTTCTTTGTGAAAAAAAATATTTTTTAAAAATATATTTTTATTGATTTTAGAGAGATTGAGGGGGAGAGAGAGAGAAACATTGATGAGAGAGAAATATCAATGGGCTTCTGCCTGTGCCCCCCTACCCCCACCAGGGATAGATCCTGTAACTGGGTATGTTCCTTGACCCAGAATCAAATTGTGACATCTTGGTGCCTGTGTCAGTGTTCAACAACTAAACCACATTGGCTAGGCATGAAGAAAGATATGAACTAAAATTAAAGAAGCTGGGATTCTAAGTGGCTGTACGGAGCCATAAAGATGCTATGTTTTCTATGCTATGCCAAATCCTATGTAATAAAATGGTAATATGCAAACTGAACCTAATGGTGGAACAACCAAGAATGACTGGTTGCTATGATGCACACTGACCATCAGGGTGCAGATGCTCAACGCAGGAGCTGGCCCCTGGTGGTCAATGTGCTCCCACAGAGGGAGCTCCCCTCAGCCACAAGCCTCTCTTCCTCAGCAGCACTAAGGATGTCTGACTGACGGCTTAGGCCTAATCTCCCCTGGAGTGGGCCTAAGCCAGCAGGTGGCCATCCCCTGAGGGGTCCTGGATGTGCAAGAAGGCACAGGCTGGGCTGAGGGACACCCCTCACCCCCAAGTGCACAAATTTTCATGCACCAGGCCTCTAGTATCAGTATAAAAGAATCTTATCCTTTCAAGCCAGGAGTTGGTAAGGATTAATGAGATATTTTTTTTTGGGGGGGGGGTGATATTTTCAAAGTGCTTAGAAGAAAAAAAGTCATGTAAATTCATATGATTATTTATTTATATTGAACTTATATATTTATAGGTTCAAAATAAGCCCATATTTGTATGTAGTCTTTAGTTTGAATTTTTAAAGCCCAAAGAAAGAGAGATTTCATTTTTGAAAAGTAGGCTTTTATGCTCTATTGTATTTTTTTACTCACTTCACTTGAAATTCTCATTTCTTCTATAAATTGAAAGAACCAGGTAACAACAATGTAACAAATGACTTGTTAATGGGAAATTGCTCACTAGATGCAAAAAAACCCCCTCCCAAAACACAAAAACAAAAAACAAAAACAAAAAACCCCACAAAATCCAAGAGTCATTAAACATTATTGTTACCTCCACAATGTACACAATGCTAATGTACGTGATTCATTATTTCCAAGGAGAACTGAATAGCTCCAATCTAGGTGTGTATTTAAAATCCTTACATAGTTCACAGCATGCATATAAACTGCAGAACAAGTTCCAGTTATTTCATTCTGATCCATGAAGCCTCGATATTATCTAACTCTCCCACATCTCAGCAGATAATCGAAAAAGCCTTAGTGCAAAGGCTAAAAATAAATTGTTAAAAGAAATTTGAACAATAAAATTTCTTTCTTTTTCTTACCATCTCAGAAAGAATTTTGTTTTAAAAGTAACTTTTTAAAAAACTGTACTCAGTCCCAAAAACTTAGAGATAATTGTTTACAGTTGAGATCACCCCCCAAAAAAGAAAATTCTGCCAACTCTTATAGCTACCAGCCAGGCTCCCTCAATCAGATTCACTTATCAGGTGTTAAAATTAAATGAAATGGGAACTTTCTGGCTGAATCTAATGCATTATGAAGTATGCATATTCAAAGAAAATATCCCAGTAAATCATAAAATAAAACAATAGCTCTGAAATTTCAGAGGACTGTCAAAGGCACCCCCCCCTCATTACTCTTTTAGCTGTTCATTCACACCCATATTATATAAGCAGATGGGATCCAAATTGCATCAATGTTTTACTTTTGGATGAAATCTCATAACTGCGTTTCAAAGTAATGATGTAATAATGTGAGTTCTTGAAGTGAAGACAAAACCAAAAACAAAACACATGAAAATATAAATGTACCTTTGGGTTGTTTTAGATTACTTTATTCTAGTTTTTGGCTTATGCATAAGTCTACTATGTAAGCTATTCTATTTTCATAATAAATGTGGTTATGGAGCCCAATGCTGGAGCACTAATAGAGACTCAATGTGTTAAAAACATATTTACTGAGCACCTATTTTTTTTTCAAGCTTTGTGCAGGGTGGTAACCACACAAGATAGTTAAGAGCTATATAATTGGGAGAAACTGGAAATAAGTCGTTTTCTCTTTCCAAATATCAGGTGATTAAATTTATTGATATTCTCTTCTCAAAATGATAGGTGAATTTGACCGGATGATAAAATAAACCCAATAATTATAAGTTTTGAACTGGAAAGGATCTTAGAGATTACCTAGTCCAACTGAAATATTAGTTTTATGGAGAAGAAATTGGTCACAGAGATCTTAAGGGACTTGCCTCCAGTCACATGGCTAATAGGGATCTTCAATTAGGACTCAGTTCAGTAGAGTGAAAAAGGCCAAGTTCGATGTCAGAGATATTTTCTTCTGCATAGAATATGTTTTAATGAAAATTTCTGACAATTACCTAATATTACCTCATGCCTATGTTGATTTCATTGCACAGATGTAGGAGCTCTTGGAAAAGTACTGTCAGACTCCACTTTAAAAATATTACTGATTTCCAAATTTTGCATGAAAAATGGGACAGAAGAGCAGTAGATAACAGTAACATACTATTGCTCCTATTCCGCATCCTTCTTATTCTAATTATCTGTACATCATTAAATTGCAGTATGTTAAGGTTCTAAGACATATCTTCAGTATAATATATTAGAAACACTGTGAAGGAGAGAAAAATAAATATAAGAAGGCAAAAGTAATGAGAAGAAATGTGCCAGAAAGAACAGAGCCACTTACAACGCCCCCATACCTCCTGAAGACTAAGCTTACATTACTTGTTCTACTTCTAAAAGTATGTTGACTGTATTCTGCCTTGCCATAGAAATACATTTAAGATTCTTCTTTATGTGATTCTTAGGAAAAGTAGGAATTCCTCTTAGAAATTTGTAATACTTGTTCAATAAGTGATTAAGCATGTATATAGTGGAATATAACTACTTCTGAAATTCAGAACTATGACTGAGAAAAAGGGTTGGTATGGCTTCTCCAAATGTAGGCGTTTCCACTACCAGGGGTGGGCAAACTTTTTGACTCGAGGGCCAAAGTGGGTTCTTAAACTGGACCGGAGGGCCGGAACAAAAGCATGGATGGAGTGTTTGTGTTGGTCAGCACAGAAGCCAGCAGAGTTGACTGCTGGCGTTTGGGCTTCAGTTACTAGGTTACAGGGTGGGCCTTTCACTGACATAGCGAAGACTAGAAAGGAGCAGATGTTTGGGAGAAAAATCAAGAGTTCTGCTCTGTACAAGTTACGTTTCAAATACTGACTAGACACCCAAATGGGTATAAAGCAAGCTTTTAGTTTTATTCATTTCAAACGAGCCGGATTCGGCCCGCGGGCCGTAGTTTGCCCACGGCTGCCCTAGACTCATATTAGCATGAAGTCTTTTCTGTGAGTGCCAAACTGGACAGTTAAGTATATTACTGAAGGAAACACTGACACAAGATGAAATCATTACTTCTCAGTCTTGAGTTAATCTTGAGCTAATTAAAGCTTCTGTTAATTTCAGTGGGAACTTGAATAAAAGATGGTAAAACATTATGATTAAGATATAACTGTTATTCTTTCATATTTATGAAATAAGCAAGATATGCTAATCTCTGATGTTGAGTAACTGAATTCAGATGTAGACATTTGCAAAAATAATTAATATATAATCAGATATAAAACAGACTAATTTTGAAATGAAAAGATTTATTAGTCATATAAGATTCAGAAAAACTTGCCCTTAAATAATTTTTAAATATTGCAAGCAAATCAAGAGATATGCCTATTACCCATTAATTTTTTATCATTTTTTTCATTAGTGTTCAATTCAAAACTAATGTGTGTGTTTAATTATATTCATCATACTTTGTGGACTATTTTATATGAATAATTGTATTATTAAAATACTTTAATTTAGTAATCTATGAAAAGCTCGAAAAAAGAAACCTTAATTTTAATAATATACTCTAAAAATTATAAATAAATTCATTTGATATCCTCCAAGTGTAGAATCATGATTTTGACTTTATTCATTATTCATTTTATTTACTCAGATAAGCATACATGTTATTACTCAGGGCCTAACCTATTTTGGCTTACCTACTGTTAATATCAAACAGATAGTGAACAATTTTATAGAGAAAATCAGCATGTCAGAATCAATAGTGCTGAATTTCCTGAGGGCATGTGGTTAATGTTCCTGGGTTTCTGAGGCAGTGGTGTGAGTGTCTGCAGTGAGAAGATAAAGAGCGCCAGGTGTGTAGAGATGACTGCTTTACTAAGTAACCTACTTCCTTGACTGCCTTCTGTAAAAAAAATAAATTCCTCTGTTAAAAATTTTTTTGCACGATGAATGAACAAATGCAAATGCAGCATGAACATGGGAATGGGCTCCCAGAGTGCTCAAAAAAAAAAAAAAAAAAAAAAAAGGAAAGAAGGAAAGGGAAAGAAGAAAAAAAGAAAAGGGAAGAAAAAAAATAAGAGAAAAAATAGATTGTCCAGTTAGTATTGCAGGCACAAGAAGCAACAGGCAATGTAATGTATCAACCCTGGGACCAGGCAGTCTCTTCAGGGCATCCTCTTCGTTTCTAATACCCTGTTCTTATGCTCTGTGCATATCCTTCCAAGTAAAGATGAAAATTGATTATTTTATATTTTAGTACACATTTGGCTGTTTATCATCTGTGATATTCATTTTGCTGAGCAATGGAAAAAATATTATGATCATTCCCCTTTCCCCCCAAGTAATTTTCAAACATTGCTTAAAGATAAATGTTTTAAATAAGACACTTTGCCCTTCTGCTCTCCATGGTAGATTACAAACACCAACATTTCTGGGTTAAAATGAAAATCCGTATTAGTTTTCCAACTTGGTGGCTTAAAACAACAGGAATTTATTTGTTCACAGCCCAGAGGATGAAAGTCCAAATTGAAGCTACAGAAGGACAATGCTTTATCCTGAGGCGCTAAGGGAGATTTTTCTCTTGTCTCCCCCAGCTCTTGGTGCATTCCGGTATTCCTTGGCTGGTGGAAGCATCACTGCGATTTTTGCCTCCAGTATCATCCCCTGCCTCCTCTTCTATCTGTCAAAGCCCAGGTGTTTGTCTCTTACACTGACTCTCTTTGGATTTAGGGCCCACCTGGGTAATTCAGGATGATCCCTTCATCTCAAAGTCTCTAAGTTATAATTATATCTGCAAGGAATTTTTCCCAAATACAGTAATATTACCAAGTTCTAGGAATTAGAATATGAACACATTTAGAGGAAAACATATTTTGTTTACATTATTTAAAATTACTTTGGTATGCAATCCAATGAGATCTAATCAACATATCTATGGAAAACAGTAGAGCAAAAGGACTGAAAAGACCAATGTCAGAGTTAGATAGACCCGGGTGTGAATTACAGCTTCCATTACTTAGCTATGTGACATTAGGGAAATAGTTCCAATAGTAGCAAAATACATAAGACATAGAATTCCAGGCACCATACAGTAGTTTGAAAGCTTCAAATATGGTACAACTACCCTTAGGGTGCATGATGATGTTCTAAGGGCTAGTCAGGAGCATGTAGTTTCCGGCAATTTCTGGGTCTTAAATGTTGCTAAGTATTCTTTTCTAAAAGTGACTCTGCGAATAGGCTATGATTAGGATGGTTCCAGGTCCTATCTCATGAAATTGTGGTTAAAATTTAAAATGTAAAGAGTTCTTGTTACTATTTCTAGACACAAAAAGTGATCAGTAAGTTACACTTATAGCAATTTTATAGTATTTAAACATCTTATTAATATTTAAATTTATATTGACCCATTCAAATTAGCTTAGTTTCTAATTTTGAGTGTATGCCACTGGTATGATATAAAAATTTATATTCTCTCACATTTATTTTTATAATTAGAAAATTATCAGTTTGTTGATCAGATATTTAAAACTTTAAGGTATCAGCCCAATCAGCTGGGCAGTACAGCTATGATACAGATTTCTATTTCTTGAAATGTTAGATTTTGCCAAATGTTGGATTTTGTTATGCATTATATATAAAATGATTTATTTTATAGATATTTATAGAATAACTACTGTTCAAGATCCTACATTAAAAATGTTAGAGATATAAAGACGATGAGATTAACAAAATACTACACACTTTATAAAGGAAATTATATATAATTAGTTTATACAAAGAAAAGTACTTAAAATTCAATTAAATTATTAGAACATTTTTTGACACTTAAAAGTTATTTTTATAAGATTTTATTTTATTTTATTGAGCACTTATAGATTCCCATAGAAAATGGAGAGACAGGTACAGAGATTTCCTGTATAGTTCTTGCCCCAGACATAAATAGCACCCTATTATCAATACTCCCCTACCAGAATGATGCATTTGTTACATTTCATGGGTCTACATTGACGTATCATTATCACCCAAGGTCCATTGTGGGCTTAAGAGTTCATTCTTGGTGTTGTCATTCATTGCGTTTGGACAAATGTACCTAGTCATGGTATATTCATTCTTTTTATACATTGCTAGATTCAATTTACTAATATTTTGTTGATGATTTATGCATCTATTTTCATGAGAGATATTGTTGTGTAGCTTCATTTTTTTGTAATGTCTTTGTTTTTAGTATTAGGATAATGCTGGCCTCATTGAATTAGTTAGGACTTTTACTTCTTAGAGACTAGAGAATTGTTATAACTTCTTTTTTAAATGTTTGGTAGAATTCACCAGTGAATGCATCTGAGCAAGATGTTTTATGTTTTGGAAGATTATTAATTATTTATTCATTTACTTTAATAGAGACAGACCTATTCAGATTGTATATTTCTTCCTATGGTTTGGCATATTGTATCATGCAAACAATTGGTCCATTTCATCTAGGATATCAAATTTGAGGCAAAGAATTCCTTATAGAAATCCTGTATTATTCTTTTAATGTTTATTAGATCTATAGGGACAGACTCTCTTTCATATCTGATATTACTAATTTAGTTTCTCTGTTTTTCTTAGTCTGGCTTATAAGTTTTATTGATCATTCTAAAGAACCAGATATTGCTTTTATTGATTTTCACTATTGACTTATGTTTTCCATTACATTGATTTATGTTTTAAATCATATTATTTTGATTATGCTTCTTATTTTGAATTTAATTTGCTCTTTTCTAATGTCCTAAGGTGGAAATATAGATTATTACTTTTATTTTTTCTAAAATATTATTTAATGCTATAAATTTGCCTCTAAACACTCCTTTTTCTGCCTCTCACAGATTTTTGATAAATTGTGTTTTTATTTTCATTTAATTAAAAATATTTTAAAATTTCTCTTTAGATTTCTTCTTTGACTCATATGTTAATTGGAAGTTATTGTTTACATGACACGTATTTGGAGATTTTTTTTCAGTTATCCTTCTGTTACTGATTTCTACTTTAATATTATAGTGGTCTGAGAGCAGACATTGTAAGATTTTTAAAAATTTATCAGTGTTTTGTTTTTTAAGTATATTTTATTGATTTTTTACAGAGTGGAAGGGAGAGGGATAGAGAGTTAGAAACATCGATGAGAGAGAAACATCGATCAGCTGCCTCCTGTACACCCCCCACTGGGGATGTGCCTGCAACCAAGGTACATGCCCTTGACCGGAATCAAACCCGGGACCCTTGAGTCTGAAGGCTGACGCTTTATCCACTGAGCCAAACCGGTTAGGGCTATATCAGTGTTCTTTACGATTCAGAATGAGATCTCTCATGGTGAAGTTCTGTGTGAGCTTGAGAAGTATGTGTATTCTGCTTTTTGTTAGATAAGGTAGTCTATAGATTTTAATTATATTCTGATGATTGATGGTGCTGTTGAGCTTAATTATGTTCTTAGTGATTTTCTGCCTGCTGGATCTGTCCATTTCTGAGAGGGGTGTTAAAATTTCCAGTAATGATAGTAGATTCACCTATTTCTCCTGCCAGTTTTATCAATTTTTGCTGCATGTAGTTTGTCACTCTGTTGTGAAGCGCATGCAAAGCCTAAGAATTGTTAATGTCTTTTCAGAGAATTAACCCCTTTATTATTATGTTATTCCATCCTAAATCCTTGAACTTTTTCATTTTTTGGACATTATCTTGCTTGGTGTTCTCTGAACTTTGGTTTGGTGTTGGGAATTCTCAGTCATTATTGTTTCAAGTACTTTTTCTGTTCATTTCTTTTTATTTTGGTATTCCCATTATGAATATGCTGCACCTTTGTGGTTGTCCTATAGTGACCTGTTCTGAATATTCTGTTCTGTTTTTATTAGCTTTTGTTCTGTGTGTGTGTGTGTGTGTGTGTGTGTGTGTTTTGTTTTAGAGGTTTTATCGATAGATCTTCAAGCTCAAGTATTCTTTTCTCAGCAATGTTTCGTCCACAAATGAGCCCATCAAAGACATTCATCATTTTATTGCAATTATATATATATATATATATTTTTTAAATATATTTTATTGATTTTTAACAGAGAGGAAGGGAGAGAGATAGAGAGTTAGAAACATCGATGAGAGAGAAACATCGATCAGCTGCCTCCTGCACATCCCCCAATGGGGAAGTGCCCGCAACCCAGGTACATGCCCTTGACCGGAATCGAACCTGGGACCTTTTAGTCCGCAGGCTGACGCTCTATCCACTGAGCCAAACCGGTTTCGGCACAATTATATATTTTTAACTTATAGAAATTCTTTTGGTTTTTCCTTAGGATTTTCATCTCTCTGCTTACATTGTCCTCCTGTTCTTGCATGCTATTTACTTTACCCATTAGATCCCTAATAATATTAATCATTGGTGTTATCATTTTGAATAGCATCAACATTTCTACCATTTCTGGATCTGATGCTTTTTCTGTCTCTTCAAAGTATGTTTTTTTTTGCTTTTTAGTATTCTATGTCTCTATCCTCTATCTATCTATCTATCTATCTATCTATCTATCTATCTATCTAATCATCTATCTATCATCTTATCTATCTGGTAGCCAGACATGATGTACTTATCCTATCTAATAAAGAAGTAATATGCAAATTGACCATCCCTCCAACACACAAGATGGCTGCTCCCATGTGGACACAGATGGCTGCCAAAAGATGGCCAGAGAAGCGGGCAGTTGTGGGCTACTAGGCCTGCAGGGGAGGACAGTTGGGGGGGACCAGGCCTGCAGGGGCGGGTAGTTGGGGGGACCAGTCCTGCAGGGGAGGGCAGTTGGGGGCAATTGGGCCAACAGGGAAGCAGTTAGGCATCGATCAGGCTGGCAGGCAGAAGGGGTTAGGGGAAATCAGGCAGGCAGGCGAGCAGTTGGGAGCCAACAGTCCTGGATTGCGAGAGGCATGTCCGATTGCCCATTTAGCCCAGTGGGATTGGGCCTAAACGGGCAGTTGGACATCCTTCAAGGGGTCCAGATTGGAGAGAGTGCAGGCTGGGCTGAGGGACACACACCCGCCATGCACAAATTTGGTGCACCAGGCCTCTAGTGTACTGTCTAAAAGGAACTGCTTTAAGTAGGCTTCTAGTAATGTGGTGGTGACATGTTGGGGGTGGGTGGGAAGTGTTCTATAGTCCTATGATTAGACCTCAGATTTTTAGTAAGACATGATGTACTTATCCTATCTAATAAAGAAGTAATATGCAAGGAAATATTAAATTTACCAAAAGAGAATATACTTAAATTTTATTCGAATTAAACTTAAGGATTTTAGAAAGCACTTTTTGGGAAAAAAATCTTAAAAATGTTATAGCCTTTGTGCCAACAGTTGAATTATTGGGGAAAAAAGTTTTAAAGTTAATTTTCAGAAATAAAAGCTTTTCCAGAAGAAGCCATTTTTACTTTAGCACATATCTATTTATTTTTGTTCAAATAAAAACAAAATATAGTCAGATAAATCTAATAGAAAAGCAGTTTAAAAGAAACCATTTAAGGACTGTAGGGCAAAGGTAGGTGAATAAAAATAATTAAAATGTTAATTTTGTGCATTTTCTCATTTTATTATAATTTCAAAGGAAACTATATAATTTATATTTTTAAATCTTCCACTTTATTTTTTTTAAAAAAATCTATTTATTTTTAAGAAAGAGAGTAAAGGTGAGGGAAGGAGGAAGAGAAACATCAGTGTGAGAGGGAAGCATCAATCAGCTATCTACTGCATGCCCTCTACCAGGGCTGGAACCTTCAACCCAGGCATGGGCCATGACAAGGAATTGAACTGGTAACCTCTTGGTGCACGGATGACACCCAACCAACAGAGCCACAGTGGCCAGGCCAGGGCCACTCTATTTCTAAATATGTATGCCTCTGTTCACTTACCTCAGCGAGTGAAACTTATAATCGCTCTTAAGATGAGACTTTAGGGGAAACATTATTTTGTCCTACAGTTTAAAAAAATGAGTTTCTAGAGAGCAAGCTGACAGCTGTGGAGGGGGAGCTGGAGAGCTGGAGGGATTGAGCAAAAGAGAGAAAAAAATGAAAGAACTCATTGACTAGGATAACAATGTGGTGATTAGAGGGTGGAGGGGAGAGGGATGGGTGGTAGTTGAAGAGGGCACAGCAGGGATAAATGGTAATGAAAAAAAAAGAAAAAATGAGTTTCTATTTCCAACAAAAAGACAACAATAAAGTGTAGTTAAAATATATTTTAAAGTGGAATTAACTAGGGAAGAAATAGTACTGCTGAAATAATCTATTCTCAGGTATATCTCATAAAATAACTTTTTGGGTTTGCTGTACCAAAATATATGGAAATCTCATGGCATCTCAAGTATAAACAAGGACTAGTTGAATATACAGAGTGTGGCAAAAGTAGCTTTATAGTTGTTTGTATGGAAAATGAAACAATAAGTGATAAATGGTAACACAAGAATAAATTCTATGTTTTGTGTATTCACAACTGAATAGCAACGTTTGCCCCACCCTGTAAAAAAAGTACCTATAAAGTAGGGAATAAAATAGTAGCTGTTCTATAGAATTTTGAAATCTTCTCTAGAGAGACAAATACTAATACTGCCAGCCAGTAGAGAGTGACGTGTTCCCATGTCAGATAAGCAACACAAGTTAATTTTAAGATGTATTAGAGAACAAATACAGCTGAAGTTAGGTATGTACATGTTTTTTCCTAAAGTGACATGAAATGAGTTCAATCTGACAGAAGTGTTTTTGAAGAAGGGCATATCAGCAGTGGGATTTATTTTGTTCTTGGTTTCTGCTTTTCATTCATCTCTCTCTGTCCATGGTAAATATCTGTATCTTTAGATTAGTGGTTCTCAACCTGTGGGTCGCAACCCCTCTGGGGGTCGAACGACCCTTTCACAGGGGTCGCCTAAGACCATTGGAAAACACATATATAATTACATGTTGTTTTTGTGTTTCATCACTATGCTTTAATTATGTTCAATTTGTAACAATGAAATTGGGGCTATAATTTATGACTAGCATACAATTATGCGTTATCACTACTCCAAGTGATTACTACACTGCATCTTTTTCAGATGTGGTATGCACCACTCCATGATAAATTATACTGCAATGGATAGTTCACTTCTGTCATTTATTCTATTATTTTCCTTAAAACAATCTTGAGAGAATTATATTGAAATGTGAGTATCCTCTTAAAGTAAGAATATTGTGTCAATGGTGTTCTTACATGAAGAGGAAAAAACTGCATTCAGGGAAGGAAGCATTTAGTGTTAACAAATGCATTTGAAAATATTTTGATAGCAATGAAATATGTAACTTTAAGGACAGAGGTTTTTGTTTTTTAAAAAGCACAATTGCATTGTTATTAAAGTATGAATTTTTTAATAATTTGACAGTAATAGTAAATATTTTAATATTAAATATCATTAAGTGTGGCATGGATAATTGAACAAAATTACAAAGTAATAACCAATTTGAATGTGATGCTTTACAAGTCAAAATAGTTTAACCATTTTTTTTAATTTACTTAGTATTTTTGTAATAGTTATAGGAACTAGAATTCATTATTCAGTCTGTGTCAAGCAAAGTACTGCTCTAAGTATTTCTCAGTTATTATCTCATACAATTCACATAATATCCCTGTAAATTACGAAATGAGACAGTTGTGTGGCTTACTCAACAGCACATCAAAGGTTTTGTTGTTGATATTTAGGGATGCCATAACAAAGTATCACAGACTGGGTCTCCTTTTTTGAAAAAAAAAAAACAACAAACAAATAAACAAGACAAAACAAATCCAAAACAGAAGTTTATTGTAACAGAATTCTAGAGGCTAGAAGTCCATAACCTAATTACTGACAGGACCAAGATATCTCTGAAGGCTCTATGAAAGAATACTTTCTTGTCTCTTATAGCTTTTATTGGCCCCGCGCATTCCTGGGCTTCTGGTGGGGGTAACTTCAACCTCTCCCTCCTTTTAAAAGGTATTTCCTGTGTGTCTCTATGTTTTCTCTCTTTTCTTGATAAGGGCACCTGTTGTTGGATTTATCACCCACCCTCCATCTCCTACACACACACACACACACACACACACAAACACACAGGCAGATGATTCTTTACCAATTACATCTGCAAAGTCTCTATGTGCAAATAGGTTACATTCTGAAGTTCTGAGCAGAACTGAACTTGGTGGTGGGTGTAGGGGGGTGAGACTAGTCACCTCACTCTGGTGTGGAGCTGGAGGCTCTATATCAGTGATGGCGAACCCTTTGAGCTCAGCGTGTCAGCATTTTGAAAAAACCGAACTTAACTCTGGTGCATGTCACATACAGAAATTTTTTGATATTTACAACCATAGTAAAACAAAGACTTATATTTTTGATATTTATTTTATATATGTAAATGCCATTTAACAAAGAAAAATCAACCAAAAAAATGAATTCGCGTGTCACCTCTGACACACGTCATAGGTTCGCCATCACTGCTATAGGGCCTG
>NW_006299719.1:3014281-3035251 GCF_000327345.1 Myotis davidii
CAAAAAAAATGTGTTTTGAAATTCTGTTAACTTTAAAATGAAAACTACTACATTCTTTAAAGTAATATTTAGCGTCCACCAGGATCTGGCCCCTGCCTTCTTCTTCAGCTCCTGTTTACCTCTCCCCTCCCAACTCATTATGCTCTACCCATTCTGGCCTTCAAGATTCTCCCCATGTTGTTCCCTCCATCTGCATAGCTTTCTGCCACCCTTTCTCTTCGGCCTACTCTCTGGTCTCATTTAGCCACTTCTGATGGGCTGTCCTTTCTGACAACCTAGAGTAGGTTTGGTGAATCTGCTGTGGGCTCCCATGGCCATCTATGCAACGCCTACCCTGTCCTGTGTGCCTGTTGTTATTGTTTGTCTATAAATGTGTGAGGGCAAGTCACACAGCTATATTCTCAGCTACAGTTTGAATACTGACTGACACTTACATGTAGGTTGAAAGAATAAATGAATGCAATTGGTGAAGAATTGAAATCAGAATATCTTGATGCATGGGATAAAACAGAGGCAGAAAGCTGCCTCGCCATTTATGACTCAGTGTCTTCAGATTGTTCCAAAAAGCCTTATTCTGACTTTTTGGCACACTGCTCCTCAAGAAGGAAACACATCTGGGCATCCAGTGAGCAGATGACTATCAAACAGTGCATCCCCAGCGTCCTTATTCCTGCTCTTTCTTCATGAATCTAGGACTTTCTAATCACCCTTTGAGAATTCAGATAGCGTATTTACACGTCTTATTCCATTAGCCCCACTTCAATGGTAAGTGTTAAAATATACTGAGAAAGGTAGGGAAGCAAGTAATGATTTCATGATAGGACGGTCATGACTTCGAAGGTGATTGTGTTAACTGGTTGGTCATGGCCATGCCTGCGTCCCAGGGTTGTACAAAACCTAACCTGCACTGTATGCTTCCTCCAGTGTTCACCAGCCACACAATGACAGAGGCAGTGAAATGCTATATAACAGGATTTCCCCTGAGGAATCTCAGTTGTTAGAACATGCTGGTGTATATACGTACCTGCAGTTTTAAATGTGTGACATCTGAGCTATGGTCAACGATCACTGAGGTATTATCTCTCACTGGTTGAGTGGCGAGTCCTTTCAGAAGTTTTTCCTGTATCAAGGATCAAATGGAAGGATTAAGTGACACGTCCATGTTTCCTCTTTCCAGTACAACTTGTACATTTTTGTTTATAATTACACAAATTTAATTTCTAAATGAAAAGTCGATAATGCTTCAGAGTTGTTAGAACAGATAGTTGAAGTAATTTGTTAGCAGGCTGAGGAGTGAAAGTGATAACCTTTAAATCTTGTTTGTTTAAAACATGACAATCTGAGAAATTTGCTTGGCTTCCTAGATGCTGTTCTCAATGACAGTGAGGCTACAGTCTTCTGTGTGACTGACTAATCACCATACATCATTACAAAATGGTTTCTCACTTCAGCACATGGGTCTATGAGTAAAAAGCAAAGGAATATGAAGAATGTGGCATATATGCACTGGACATAAGACTATGTCACTACTTCTCCATTCCTATGATTTTTAAAACGATTTACTGCATTATCAACTATGTGCTTAATTCACATCATAAACAAATGTAGTACCTGTGGATTATTTTGAACTAAAAGATGAAAATGAAGAAGGTAATGACGGCTAGTACTATCCCCTGGCTACATTCATTTATTATTTTATGTTTATTTTGGAATTTGCCAAGCCAGAGTTGTTGATTTCATGGAAATACTCTTCACTTATTATATGTAAAATTATGATGGCAGATGAATTTGCTTTGAGATAAAACTCTATGTTTAAAAATTATAATAACATATAAACTCCTGCTATTCAACTTGTTCATGTTGTTGAAAATTTTCAAGTAAGATAGGATCATATTTCTTTAAAATTCAAGCTTACAGGGTCTCCTTCTCTGCAAAGGCCTGTGGCGATATAAAATTTAAATGTGCCATTGTCTGGGAGTACCACAGAAGAAAAATTATTAGTGCCTTTGGATGTTGGTTAGGTTGGATTGCTCTATTTTCTTTATATGCCTGCTTGCTATGAGTAGGAACACCCAGCATGGACTTGCCTCACTGTCATCATCCATTTATTACAGAGTTGTGGCATTTATTTGAATTTTGCAAGTATAATATCAGTTCTCCATTCATTATTTTTTCATAAGTGCATCTTAGTGTAATAATCCTCTGCTCTCTGCTCTCATGTTTTTGTCAGAACCTATTACATCAGTGAAGAAATCTTGTTTCTTTCTTAGCCTTGAATATACTAAGAGCTCATTTAGATTTTCTAAAACTGAAACAAATGCAGCTAATTATTCCTTGACCTGTATTAACAACCCAGCTGGTGGAGCCCAGACTTAGCTACTGAATATAAAATTATAATAAAATTGAGTTGCTCCCTTCTTCCAAGTTGTGAGCATGTTAAATATTATGAAGCATTTTCAAAGCTGCTTATTTTCTTGTCCTTTAGGCATGATCAACCACTTTTCTATGGTCTCAAGCCGTATGTTGCTTTTTAACTCCTTTAATATCTGTTTCTGTGCCACAGAGCAGAACATCAGAGGGGAGAAGTACCATCTGCACTGGCTGTCATCACCTGCAGGAATTTTTGAGTTGCCTGCGGATGTGATTGAGGCATGGCTGATTATCAGTGTACTGATGCCTTCTTTATACTGAAAACTCAGCATGGGAAACACTGTACACTCTTTAGCTCTTTAAACGGACATTTTTATACATAAGTTACAGTTAGAAATGTATAATTTTCCACTTTCAAAATCACTTGGGAAACAAAATATAAGATATATTTAAAAACCTGCTATTGAGGAATTCAGCAGAGGGCAACCATCAGGATCAGTAGGTGGGAAAAGAGTATACCTCAAACATGTATGGCAGCATAAGCGGCTATCTACTTAGTTTGGTTGAAAGAACGCTAGGGTTTATTTCACTTTTTTGCCATGGTATGTGAAATGCCAATAACTTAAGACATTTTGGAGGTATGCACATATTAACAAAAAACTGCTGCTTTGGACAAAGGCCCAGTGTTAATTCGTTAATATTAAAACCTTAACCTGAGTGAGTTTGTCAGATTAACTAGCTGTCATTTGAAGAGTTAGTTGTGCTCTAATGAAAGGGAGAGATATCTACATTTAATGAAGTGCTAAGAACCAGGAGGTGAAGTTATTTTTAAACTAAAAAAACACATGCAGATAAACTTGTAAAGTTTGAGTCTGTAATATTATTACTAACAGCAAATGTTAGTTGAATGAATGAGGGGAATTATTGAACTTTAGTGACATAGTTATTAGCATTCTACATTAATGTTTTGCACATGGTTACCAAATCAATGAATGAATTAACAGATTCAATAATGTAATTGTTTCTAGATTGGCCATTTTTATGACATGGCATACTATACAAACATTGACTCATTTATAACCTCTTACTTTCTAAACATGCAAAATGAAAATTAGTTTTTCCCTTTTTCTTTTTTATTGCCAGAATTAATGAAGCTGATGGTTAAAAGGTATAGAAAGATTAATGTTCCAAAATAATTTCTAGGTGATTTAGATCTGAGTTCAATATTCATTTCCCAAATGTAACCATCTAAATTCTAATTTATTATATTGTGTTCTATTAAAAAGGTACACATTTTCTTAATCAAAATGAATCATAAATTCTAACATAGAAAATGATATGTAAAATTCCAAATTATAAGATAGAATGGGTAGATGGGCAACTTATGTTTTCTTTAACCATTTTCCATGGATAAATAAACACATCACCTTGATCCTCACCAAACTTTAATTCAAGGCAGAAATCCTAGGTTTAAGAATGTACAATTGGTCAGGACATCCCCTTAGAAAATAAGAAAGAGACTCCAAAACACTTTCCCAAAGATACTTTTCAGAGCACAATGTCTCTCCAAAAGAAAAATGTTGTGGTTGGCAGTTAAATTAGTCTTTGAAACCCAGATATACTTTATCCCCCAAGGGAGATTTAGAATGCATACTGAGAGGGCCACTACACTACACAAATCCATCAATACCATTCACATCATAGATTATGAAGAATTGCCTAAATGGCCATCTGCTGAGGGTAACACTTCATCTGAACCAAGGGTAGCATTCACAATGCATTCGGCTGTAGCATAGAAAAAACTCATTAAAGTTGATTAAATCATACAGACATACATTGTCTTGCTTGATATAGAGATATGTGACTCTAGGTTTTGTTTGGTGGATCAGTGATATCATACCTATGTTTTGGTTCAGAACTTCCATTATTCCCTTGGCCTAAACCTTATGGTTAGAAGATAGCCATCACTGCTTCAGACATCAGTGCTCAAGTCTTCATATAGCAAAATTTAAGAGCACAACATCAGTGGTTACACAGTGATCATGGTGGTACAATGGCCAACATGGACAAATAATTTTATGTATATTCCCTTGATTATCTTATCAGGGAAAGAAAATATTTCCCAGACCCCTCCATTGGGTCTGAGTCTGGTCTCATTGATGAGCACTGGAATACAAACTCGCTGCTAAACCAATAACTAACAAAGGGAGTATAATGACCATGTTTCATTTAGACCAATTATTTATAACCATCCAGGGATATTGGGTAGACAATAGGCTCCTAACAGTGTCTGCTGAATTCAGTATTTCCTCAAGTTGAGAATCATGGTTATATAATGGTGTGTGTGTGTGTGTGTGTGTGTGTGTGTGAAATACTCCTTTCACAAACTCCCACTCACTAACCAATGCTTTGGAAAATATTTTGTTTTTATGTGATTATATGTAAATGCAATAGGTAAATATTTTTTTTCTAACACTTGCAAATATAAAACAGTCTTTTGGTAATGTAACTACCTAATACTACATAACAATACCACCCCAAAGGTAATGGCATATAATAGCAACTATTTTAATTTACCATCAGATTCTGTGAATCATGAATTCAGTCAGGGCACAATGGGGTTGGTTTATGTTTGCTCAGAATTGTCTGGGTCCTTAGCTGGGAAGAACTGAATAGCTGGGCGTGACCCAAATGACTGGAGGCTGCAATTATCTGGAGGCCTCTTCATTCCTAAGTCTGGCACCTCTGTTGGTAGGAATCAAAAGGTGGGCACATTCAGGACTCCTGGCCAGGTCATCTATACATAGCCTTTCCTTGGCAAATGGGGAAAAATACTGGGAGGAATAATCTGAAAAGTGAGAATTATAAAAGAACAGAATAGCAATCATATGGCTTTTTAAAAATCTAGGCTCAAAATTTCTCACATTGTTAACATTCAAAGTCTATTTATTGCAGCATTGGAGGAGCAACTGTCTACTAGAAGATAATTAATGAAACTTAACCTAGAAGACATCAAAGTTAACAGTGCTTTGCATTCCTTTTGTAATATATAAGATTAACTTCTTTATGTTAAAAAATTTAAACAGATATAGGTATAGAAAAGTATTCTCGTTTATATAATTTTTAGAAAGACATGAAAGAAATAGTTAATTCCTTGGGGGAGCGATACTGGGGTTTAAAGTAAGGAGTGATTATTTCTATATAATTATAAATGGTGATGGATGGAGCCTTGACTTGGAGTGGAAAACACACAATACAGTGTACAGATGATTTTTTGTAAAACAAATCACCTGGGGGAGGGTGTGGAAACGGGCATTCATTGTTTTTAAAACAAAGGCCTAGTATATTTTTTTTGTTTAAAGTGCTACAGAGTTGATTATGATGTCCATCTGGGTTTAAGAACAACTGTCACTAATGTGATTCATCTTTTTAGGTGAGAGCAGGGAGCAGAAAAATGTATATTTACAGAAAAATACATGGGAATTTAGAAGACATAAAGTAAAAGCCCAAGATATTTTTACAGTGTATTATTTAAGGGAAATCGATAGGAGACATTTTTTATTCTTCAAATCAGCATTTACAAATGCAATAATGAGGTATGCTTTAACATATCATTATCTAAGAGATAGGTGAATCTTAATTTCTAAAGGATTTTTAAGTATATAGAATAGAGCCAACTAGGACAGATTTTCAGTATAAAGAGATATCATTATACCAATGATTGCAGGCTAATTCCCCACTTATACCATCTGACCACTGACCATGCTAGATCAAGAGGGTTTAATTTCCTTTGTAAATGTTCATTCTTGCTCATTTTACTTGAGAGGAAGTAAAATGGTAGTTTAATAAGGGAAGAAATCATTTTTTCAAGAGAGTATGTAAATGCAAATGCTGTGGATTTTTGTCACAATAATTATACACTTCCCTTTATTATCATTTCTGACACATCTGTGTAAAACCAAAAAATAAATCATGTTTTCTCATTTGTTTCCAATAGCTTTTAAATGATGCCCACAAAAGTATTGACCTTTAGTGTTGACATGAGTACATTGTACTGTTTTCTTCATGAAATAGGTTGTTATAATATATCCCTTTCCTTTTGTCTTATATGACATTTTGGCATTCATCACTTTTTAAGACTGTATTGGATTTTTTCATGAAAGCATTACTGGGTGACAGTTGAGTTTGTCAGTTCTTTTCATTCCTAAGAATTTTTTAAGAAGGTTAATATTAATAAAGTAGCATATTTAGATATTGTCCCCCGATTTATGATTATTTCATCAGTTCTTTTAAAATAACTGATTCAGAGTTATTTTCCAAGTGAAAATAATTTGAGCTCAGAGAAGTTATCTGACTTAGAAAAGTCACATAACCATTAAGTGGAAAAATAGAATTCTAATCTAGGTCTGTCTGACTTCAAATCTGCTATTATCCGTATCATACTTATAAGGATAATGTCTTTGAAAAGTTCTTTTACAGTGCCTACTGGGAATTGAGCTCGAAACCCTGGCTTGTGCCCTTGACTGGAATCTAATCCGGAACCCTTCAGTCCGCAGGCTGCTGCTCTATCCACTGAGCAAAACCGGCTAGGGCTATAATGAATATCTTTGTATACAAAGACTTTTAAATACATTTTAGTTTGTCAGTTCTTTTCATTCCTAAGAATTTTTTAAGAAGGTTAATATTAATAAAGTAGCATATTTAGATATTGTCCCCCGATTTATGATTATTTCATCAGTTCTTTTAAAATAACTGATTCAGAGTTATTTTCCAAGTGAAAATAATTTGAGCTTAGAGAAGTTATCTGACTTAGAAAAGTCACATAACCATTAAGTGGAAAAATAGAATTCTAATCTAGGTCTGTCTGACTTCAAATCTGCTATTATCCGTATCATACTTATAAGGATAATGTCTTTGAAAAGTTCTTTAACATTTACCAAGAATTTTTATGGATTTCAATTCATTTGGTCACACAACTCCAAAGTTCATTATTAAATATTAAATAAAGATTGATAAATGAAGTGAGTGTCCAAGATGACAGAATTAATAAGTGATAGACCTGAAATTTGAATTCTGGCATTTTTATTCCCATGACTCTTTCCATTGTGACTCACATGGCTTAATGATTTTACACCCAATATATCACCTAATTTAATTCTCACTTCCACCTGTGTGGTCAGTGAATTTGTAATGGGCTAGGACTGAATTAGTAATGTTGTTGTGTATACAGCTGAGAAACCAGATGTTGCAGGAGGTCAAGTGACAAATAGTAAGTGGTGGTGTCAAGGGCTGGATCTTACTCTACGGACTCCAAAGTCCTTTCTTACAAGAATACCTGCTGTTGAAATCATTTCCTTTCGGCATTAGTGTCATCTATAAATGTAGAATTTCACTTTGTAGCTCTGCTAGGGACAAGTAATATTCAATAGAGTATGTATCAGTCTTGATTCAAGCATTCTAGTACAAGAAATAGGAAGATTAAATGCTGGACTTTGGTATCAGTCACAAACTTGTGGGATGAAAGTACTAACTAACAGGCACTTACTGGATTTGAGCATAGCCTCTGCACACCAAAAACTAAAGTTCAGCTTAAATTTGTGGGTTTCATGAGAGTCTAGTTCTTTTGGGGTGCTATAACAAAAATACCATAGACTGAATTTCTAATAAAAAAAAAAAGCACACAGAAATTTGTTTCTTACAGTAATGGAGGTTGGGAAATCTAAGGTGAAGGCATTGATTTCTTTGGTGTCTGATGAGAGTCTGCTTCCTCGTTTATGGATAGCCATCTTTTTGCTGTGTCCTCACTTGGCAGAAGGGGTGAGTAATCTCTCTAGGGGCTCTATTATAAAGGCACTAATCCCATCTCCCAAAGCCCTCACCTTCTAATACTATCACATTTTGAATTAGGCTTTAATATATTAATTTTGGAGACACATAAACATCCAGTATATTGCAATAAGTGAGTGATTCTTCACAGTGAGCCTAAAATATTATCAGGGAATTGCTTAGGCAAAATGAGAATATGATAAAATTCTCCCCTGTGTGTGTTTGACAAAAGTCTGATATATGAGTATTAGTGTAATTTGCTTATGGAAGAGTTAGGAGTCATCAAATTATACAAACCATGGAGTTAATATTATACCAAATGATACCTAAGGAAAATAAGCATAATTTTATTTTATTTTCTGGCATTTAAGGAATTTTGTCTCCATGGGAACATTTTTGCATTTGTACAAACATATAGTCCATTTTAATAAAAGGTAATTTTATAAGAGTTGTTTCCAGAATGAGTTGAATTTACTGCTATTACCTAGACAATAAAATTAAATAAAATTAGATTTTTGCTTATTTATAAGTCTGGGAAAAGCAGACCTTAATGATGGAACGAATGTTTAGCCCTGTGGATTAACTCTGAGCCTTCTAATGAGCCACTAATGTTCATGGGATTCTGGACAGAGTTTAGGAGGATGCAAGAAATGAAAGCCTAATGACAGTGATATAATTAATTGGAGAATCTGCTCTAGCTATTAAAAATTAAACTTTAATAGGAAATAAGGGAAATTTGCATTTGTATTTTATACTATGATAATTTTCTAAACAGTATAAAACTCTTGTAAAATTATATCCAGTTGCTTTGTATTAGATTCAAATTTCTGTGACAATAAACATTTCTTCAAAGGACCTACTGTAGAACAAATGCCATCTTGTAACTTTGACCATGGACTATAAAACAAAGTACAAAGAAACTGTACTGACTGTCAGACCATTCGACCATTCAACCGGTAGCTATGACGCACAGTGACCACCAGGGGACAGATGCTCAATGCACAGGCATGGAAACTTTGAATAGACTGATGAATCTCAGAGGGAAGAGATTAACCAAAAATCTTATATGCACACTAGAGGCCCAGTGCATGGATTCATGCACCTGTGAGGTCCCTCAGCCTGGCCTGTGGGAATTGGGCTGAAACTGACAGTCTGACATCCCCCAAGGTGTTCCAGGTTGCGAGAGGGTGCAGGCCAGGATGAGGGACTCCACTGGTGCACGAGTCCTTGCACCGGCCTCTAGTGTTATAACAGAATAATTAGAAAAACACTTCTCTTCAAAAACCAGGTTCGAAGAAGTTTCATAGGGCAAGCACAATGTCTTCCACATAGGAGGTGGTCAGTAAATGTCACTGAGTTCATTTAAAAGAAATGTTTGAGATTTCTTCAACACTTATGTAAGAAAAATCACTCCAGAGATTGTGTTTGAAAAAGGTTTTAAAGTCAGTTTTGCTAATCTGAAAGAATACCATCCATCCACGAAGGAGGATGTAATTTTTGATACCTTTCAGAGTGAATACATACTTGCCTTAGTGCCTACCTATGAAAATTATTTATTTGAGATTTGAGAGATAGAAGAATGTCTACATAAAATAACACTGTAATCATTTCTATAATGTACAATTTTTGGAAAGCTAGTATAGAAAATATATAATGTAAGATAATCTGGACTGCATTTTCAATTTTGATGATGCTCACTGGATTCTTATCAAAATTATCTGTGGAACATATTGGGAAAAATGTTTTCATGTGTGTAAATATTTTCAATTCAGGAAGTGTCAGTCAAAATTAATAACTATTAGGAGATGTAAAGGAATTTTGTCATGAAAATAAAGTAGAATTAAATATGAAGAAATAAGTATGAAATTTTAAAAGTACTAAAAATAAATTATAAGCAATTAAATTATTAGGAAATACATATGTTAAAAAGAGGATAACAAAACAAACTATTCATTTAAATTTACTTAGACCCAAAATAAATAAGACTCCAGAGAAACAGCAAACTGAATCTAGCATGTCCATATGTGAATATTATATTTAAAATACTTTGCCATGCATATTCGAAAACATTTCTTCAACCAAAAAGAAAAATTGACAAAGGAGGGTATATCTTGGGGAAAAAAAGATATTGAAAAAGTTTAGATTCATTGAAGTTAATTTATTTCTGTATATATCAGGAAAATAAAAGTAATGTTTAATTTCTTTTATTGTTAATACAGCCACATGTCTTTTTATTTTTTATTTTATTTATTTATTTTTGCTTTTTAATTTTTTTAATTTAAATTCTTTGTTGTTTAAAGTATTATGTAAGTCTCTTTTTTCCCTCATTGATCTCTCCCAAGCCAGCTCTGCACCCAATGGCTCCCCCACACCAATTGGGGGTGGGACTGTCTGGACAACCTCCCACAGCCTCTCCCCAGGCTGCAGTGAATGGCCCTGATTGGCTCTCCCCACTCTGATTGACCCGTGGCTCCTTCCCCAAGCCATCTCCACCCCCAATCAGCCCCCTCACCCCAACTGGGGGTAGGGCTCACCAGCCAATACCCGTGGCCCCTCTCCCCAGCTGGATTGGCCCTGATCAGCCTTGTTTGGGGTGGACTGGCCTGCCAATCTCTCGCCATCTCCTCTTCCTACCAGGTGCAGCCCCGATCTGCCCCAATTGGGGCTGGGCAGGTCAGACCCCACCAGTGCACAAATTTGTGCACTGGGACTCTAAGTAAAGTATATAAAATATCTTTGATTTCAGGATAATGACTTTGGTCCTGATTTTGTAGGCAATGAAGAATTACATAATCAAAGTATAATTTAAGAACAATTTATCAAACAAAAGTGGGTAGAATGGTAGTAAGGTATTTTTTGTAAGGTATCTGATGATAAGGTGATACGTTATTCTATAAGTTTACTAAGTTTCCCTTTGTACTTGGTAGAGTGATATACATTTTTTAAACAATTATTGATTTGCCAACATCAAGATTTTGTTCATATGGACATTTTGTCTATGTTAAACAATTTTACAATACCAATGAGATGGATAGATATGTTGAATGAGTTCTAATTTTCAATTGACTCATTCATATGATATTATTTAAAAGTGATTATTGAGAAATGATTTTGTCTCATAAGAAGACAATATTTTACACAATAACTTAATTAGTATATGCTTTTTTCCTCCCTACTTCAGAAACAAAAGCATTCTGTTGCTATAAATCTTCAAAATGTTGCATTTGCATATTATTAGTCATTATATTGATTTGTATTTATCTAAAAAATACCAATTCTATACTTATTTGGTTTGATTCATTTTTATAAAGAGTGGACTAATTATTTGTCTAAAATTGGTTTAATGTAACTTCGGTGCTTTTAATACTGGATTTAGAGCTTCAGGTTACCCAGGTAAAACAAAATATCTGATAATATCATCTTTACTTTTGTATTTAATCATAGTACTATACCTATTGGCATTTAGTCTTCTGGTATATAGACTGAGTTTCTAAATGAGCAGAATGGACAAAGTGAACCTTGCTGAAGTATGCAGTGGGCTATAGGCATGGCTTTAAGTTTGTCATCTTTCTGCCTCTCTGAGACACTAATTCTGCAAGATTAATCTTGGACAGGGTGTTAAGAGACAAATAAGTTTTGATATACCTATGTATTCTCTCTCTTTTTTGAAAAGCCCTCCTGGACATTAATACACTAAATGTTCTTAGAATCCCTATTATAAGGAAATACTAGAGGCCTGGTGCATGAAAATTCATGCACTGGAGGGGGCGTCCCTCAGCCCGGGCTGCCCCTCTCACAGTCTGGGAGCCCTCAGGGGCAGGAGGTGACCCAGAGATCAGGGGAAGTTGACACCCCATCACATCTCTGCTGCTGCCACTGCCGGCAGCACAAGCCTCAGCCAGTCCTGGTTCCCTGTGCCTCGGGCTGGCTCTGGGCAGTTGGGGGGCTGAGGGGATTGGTGGACTCTGGAGGCAGGTGCGCAGCAAGGCCAGGCCTTCCTGGGGGTGGGCCCAGCCTTGCTGCATGCCTGCCACCCCAACAGGGCTGAGGGGACTGGGCGCCACCATCTTGTGGCTGTGGCCACCACCATCTTTGAGGGAGGGGCCGTCAATTAGCATATTCCCTCCTATTGGCTTTGGGCGCCACCATTTTTGTGATGGTGGGAGGGTCAATTAGCATATTCCCTCTTTATTATATAGGATATTTTAGTTTATTTGTATGTACATGGAACTACATTTTGAAGAGATGCCTTTTAATATCCCAAGGAAGTATCTCCATGGCACCCATTTTGGAAAATACTAATCTCACTTCACAGATAAGGTATCCTAGGTCTACAGACACTAGTTCCTGAATAACAGACAGTTGGTAGGACAATAATACCTAGAGTCCAAGTCTTCAGATTCTATTTTTGAGCCATATATGCTAGGCTGTATTACCAAGAACCCCACATTCCCTGCAGTCACACATTAGACCAAGTGTATACCTACATGACCATTAAAATTCACAGAAAGTAAAATGTGAATATTTCTTCCTGATATGACTGGCATGCATTGATAAAGAATTTCATAAACACTGTATAGCTTTAAAATTATTAGTGTTCTAATTTCTCACTTTTACTTTAATAAGTTTTTACTAATTGAGCCTTAGGTTTCTTATTGCTCATTACTTTTATCATGTATAGAAAGAGTGCTCGCCCCTTCACTATTCCTACAGCCTTAACAATAAAAATAATTAAAAGAGAAGAAAGGTGAGATTTAGTTTTGTAAGAGGATGCTGCTTCACCATGATTTCTTTGGATATGATATATTTGTAATGTATGCTAATAATCATGCTGAAAGATGATTTATTTAATTAATAATTTATTCAAGCAATAAAAGTTGAGGCATTGTAGATGTCAGACACTGTGCTGGGCTCTGAATCTATCAGCAGCAAGAATATCCTTGAACTCCAGGAGTTGATAATCAAGTTTAAATATTGAAACTATGTTTAGTGTTGCAATAAATCAGATCATATATGTATACAGCATATATTTGTTGGAGTATCCTTTGGTTGCCCAAACTAGTCAGTATTTGCTCTGCCTTTTAAAATATTTACTTATATCTTGAGATATACCTGATTTACAAGTGAATTCAAATGAAAAAAAATGAATTTATCCATTTTAATGCTGTCTTCAGCACATCTTCATCTTTAAAACAGGGCAAATGTTCTCTACAGACAATGTGTGAACATAAGCTTTCACACAGAAGTGTGATTTGTTTATAAGCCTGTTCTTTTTAAAAATAAATATATTTTATTGATTTTTTGCAGAGAGGAAGGGAGAGGGACAGAGAGCTAGAAACATCAATGAGAGAGAAACATTGATCAGCTGCCTCCTGCACACCCCCTACTGGGGATGTGCCTGCAACCAAGGTACATGCCCTTGACCGGAATCGAACCTGGGACCCTTAAGCGTGCAGGCTGATGCTCTATCCACTGAGCCAAACCAGTAAGGGTAATATAAGCCTGGTCTTTCCATAACAACAGCATAGTTAAATGAACCCAGCTGAAGGTTCTGTGGAAACTGAATTTTATGGACTTCGCCACAAAATCAAGAGACTGACATCAGGGATATGTATCATGGACTGTGCCCCTGCTGACCTACACCTGAGGTGTGGATATTTTAGCAAACCTTACTCTAACAATTCTCAATGCTTAACTCTTTTGGGGAAAAAAAGTGAATTTAAAACTATAAACAATAACTAATAAATGCCTTCATTTAACACTGAAGCTGAAGACTGATCTAGAGCAAATCACTAAAGACCAATATTGATACATTGATCAGAGTAAAGCATTGGACTCTATTCATGGTTCCTGCAGTAGCAAAGCAAACAAATAATCAATGTTTATAAGACATTAGCAGGTAAGAGTATAGAGTTACCTGAACTAGAATACTAGTTCTTCCTTTGTTCTGCAGTGTGGCCAGCTTGACATTTGCTATTCAAGACTGCCTTCAGGCTATCTGCAATCTGTTCTTTCAGAGGATATCAGAGCCCGAATTCACTGCCTTTTATATATGCAGGCTAGGAAAAGGACAGCATTAACATTCAAGAATAGCCCTAGCTGGTTCAGCTCAGTGGATAGAGTGTCAGCTTGCTGACTGAAGGGTCCCAAATTCAATTCTGATCAAGGTCACATGCCTGGGTTGCGGGCTCAATCCCTAGTGGCTTGGCGGGCATGCAGAAGGCAGCCAATCAATGATTCTCATCATTGATGTTTCTATCTCTCTCTTTCTCTCCCTTCCTCTCTGAAATCAATAATATTAAAAAAAAGAATGTATCCACTTCCACATAAGAGAATTACTTTCTACACAATATTATTTGCCTTTCTGTTCTGTTACTGTGTCATTGGGCCCAGTAATTCAAGATCTGATGAAGGCTTACCAAAATATATTATTTTTTTATGGACTTATTCAGATAATTCTTTGTAACATGCTAGGTAAAAAAAAAAGTGTTGCTTGTGGGTATGTTGAGAGATATCTATGAAAACTGTAGTTTCATAATAGTTTGGAAAATCTAGTAGAATGGGCCAAGTATTTGGATTGTTATACCTTGAGTTCAAATTTCAGCTTCATTTTTAGTGTGTAGTATTATAATATTAATTTCCATATTACTTTTCTGTAAAGTATAGGAACAGCAAAAGCTTTATAAAGTGTGTGTATTATGTGCCATTGAGCCAGCTCCAACTCCTGGGGTGTGTATGAATGAGTGATGTCCACGCCTCTTGTCCAGAACAGCCCTACTCTGCTCCTGTCTGTCCATGCCTATCTCTTATTTTATGGAGTGAATTCCTCCCACACTTGCTTTTCCTCTTTTCCTACTGCCTGTACTTTTCCCAGAATTATCATCTTTTCCAAAGAACCCTCCTGGCTTATAGTGTGCTCAAAAGAGAAGAGTTTCCGTTTTGTCATGTTGCCTCGGGGGATGTTTCAGACTTCAATTCTCCTAGGACCCATTTGTTCAGCTTTCTGGTGGTCCAGGATATTCATAGAGCTATCTTCTAACACCATATTTCAAGTGAAGCATCTTTTACTCCCTGCCAGCCTTCCTCACTGCCCAACTTTCGAATCCGTGCTTAGTAATTGGAAGTGGGAGGGGATGGATGATCTCTGCATTGGTCTCTGATGACAAATCTTTGCCATTAGTTTTTTTCCCCCTAATCTGTCCATTGCAGCCCTTCCAAGTCTCAGCTTTTATAAAGTACTTGTGTATAGTTGATTAGTGTTTAGTTTATCACTAATGATGAAATGATGGTAATTGCTATTTGATTATTTACATGTGGTTGACAGCTACAAGATTGCAATACTTTTATTAGGATTGATTTTATTTTTAGACTTTGTATTCTCTGCAATGTGCTTGTATGGATTTTTGTTTGTAATATCTTGATCCCTGGAATTTCCCTTTTGGAAGTCAGAAAAGCATGGATCCTTGACAATAATGATTATTCAAATACTTCCCTCAGCTTCAATTTAATGTCCATTAATTCTCAGTTTATTATTTATGCAAATTATCTCAGTAATTGCTTAGGTCAGCATAATTTTTTTATGTTTTCATTTTATTTAGGCTTATATCCAACCAACTTAAGAATACCTCTTTCAATTTTTCAAAGCCTGAATTTATGAACTGTAGTTCATGTTCTTTCAGAAAGATAAATAATTTGGATTCATTATAATCAGTAAATCAATTCATGTCAAAGCCCTTTTCCTTAAAGAAATTCTCCCTTCCTTGGTTTGTCTTTGCTTTCCAAAAATACACAATATAGCTGGCGATTAAATAACCATTTTTTATACAGACAGGAAATAAATACATTTTAAGGATTAAAAATACCCCACCACCCACACACTAATTGAAAATTTAATGATGAGAAAGTAATAAACAATCTAAGCGTTATCTTTTCTAAAGTCCTAAGTGAGTAGAAAATGGTGTCAGATGCTATCCTGCATCTATACATTTAAAATTATCCAAAGAAATTAAATGAGATGAAAAAATATCCAATATATTATTTTGAGGACAGAAATATTGACTAGGCTCTAAAGAAACTTGTACAAAAATGTTAGTTTGCTGAAGACAAACTTTGAATAAAAATTTCAGAATAGTATTATTGGAAATTAAATAATGCTTACCAATTCAACAGGACCAAAGTGTGAGTTTGTGATTTACACTTTCAAAGGCTACAGATTAGGGATGCACAAGATCATCTAATTAGTCATTATTTTCTCTAATGAAAGCCTGCTGTATATAGATAGTAGGCTAAAGAAATAATACTTAGAGGCATTAAAATGCAATGAGATTGAAAGGGAGGAAGCTTGAGAAAGCTATCAAGTTTCGATTTTACATGAATCTAATTCTTATAAAAGAGCTATACATTATAAAAACTATAAAATTATAGTTTTCTGTTGGTCCTCTTCTCCACTAAAACCTCTTAGAATACTTACATCCTTCCTTCATCCCTGCACTGAAACAGCTTTCTAAAATGTACTGAGAAGTAATCTTCTAGTTAATGACATGTTTTCAGTCCCTTTTGACTTCTCTATAGTATTAGACACTTAAAGACACTCCTTCTTATTAAAATTTTTCTTGATTTTCATGTTAAAATATGTTTTTGTCCTATCATTCTCAGTACCAAAATTAGTGGTATTGCTCTAAGTTTCTGTCTTTGAAACTCCTTTTTATTCATAATGCCCCATAGCATGACCATTCTTACACCTATTGTGAATAATTTCCATATATGTCTATTTACTAATGACTGCATTTATAATTACTTGTTGACTATCTCCTCCTGGTGATGGTACCTATATATCAAATGCAATATGTTAAAAAATAATTATTATCTCTGTCCTCAAGCCAAGTCCTCTTTCTAATTTCCCCAAATTTAGGGAGTTCTTGGATATTTCTAGATATACAAGTTTCTACAATTGAAAAGAATGCCATCTGTTCACTCTTGTCTTATACTAGACCCCACCCCCCTACACACACACCTCTTTCAAGACTAACAATTCCATCTTGATTATGGCTCTCCCATCTATCTTCTCCTATGAATTTTCTATATTGACAAGTTAGACTAGTCTTTCAGGATTGGTGGTGAAGATAATAGCTTCTAATTGAATATTCTGTCTGTTTTAAGAATCCTAACTTCAACTCAGGATACACAAGGGAGACTTCTGCTTTCCCTCTTTATCTTCTCTTTGGCTTTTTACCTTCCTCCCTCCCTATTTTTAGTAGTTTTTCTAATTCTTCTAATGCAATGAGATATGTTCTCACCATCTAAAAGTTCTATACCAGTCTGTCTCTTATGGCACTTCTATCATGCCTATCGTGGTGTAATTATTTTGTTTATCCTCCATTCTTGATAGTAAGATTATGGAAAGCAAGGACTTTTTTTTTGTATTTGCCTTTAATCTTCTAGTATACTTACATAGCTAGAACTAAAAAGTAAATTTGCAAGGGGGATGGAAATGGGAACTAACTCAGACTCTATCTCAAAATAACAATCTTGAATTCATTTTGAAGCATGATTATTTCTCAATGAGATTAGACAAATATAGCTCAGTTTCACTTTATTTTCTGTGTTTAAATATAAAGTGGAGTTTATTTAATGATACTATTGGTGGTTTTCCACTATAGTTGCCTGTCCATTAATAACTGGTTGAGATGACCAACTCATTTCACAAGGGTCACTGAGAATCTATTAGATAATCATGACTTTCAGTCATTACTAAAGATGAAAAATAAATGTTTCTCATTATTTGTAAGACAATTTGGGTTTTGAAAAAATCTGAAGTATGCTTTGGCAAAAATGGTTTACTTTCATTGTTGGGTGGGTGTGTATTTCAAAGGAAATTTATTCATTCATTTGCTCATAACTCAATAAAATGTCACCTGAAAACCTATTAGCTCTTCATAAAGTCATATATATTTAAATTCATCTTTTTTTCTTTTGTACTAAGTACATGCAAACTAAGGTAGACTGTCAAAGAATTATACAATTTTGATTTGAAATCCTGAAAACATACATATGGTAAGCTAACGTTTTATAGAAAACAAAGAAATATAAATTTTTTTTTAAGGGCTCATAATTAGAAAGGCCAATTAGAGAGAAAAAAAGGATGCAGGTGTATATATAGTATGACATCTAGGAAGTGCTTTTGAATCAGAAGCAAGTCATGAATTAAGGAGCTCAGGAGACACGCAAGCCAGGAAACAATAGCCTCATGTGTTCGGTATTGATTGCAAAGACAATTGTGGAATATTGGTAACAGAATAAAAGCTGAGGAAAGTGTGGTTGTATTTCCAACATGAATTTTACAAAGCAGTTTATGCTTAACTAACTTGCTGGGCTGCTTGAAAATAATGCGCTGTGAAAGATAAGAAAAGTGGATATAGTACACTTCGATTTTCATAAAAGATTTTTGGCAGCTTCATGTGAGAGATTAATGGCTAAGGTAGAAAATTGTAGAGTAAACGGTAAGGAGTTTCATACACAGGAAACCAGCTCAGGAACAAAACAGTCTTTGAGAAGGAAATATCTCAAGTGAAAAAAAAATAAATGTAATAACCCTTAAAATTTCAGAAGTACTACATCTTATATTTCTAATTAGAAAATGTATTAAATTTCCATTCTTACTTTTTTTCTCTAAGTTACTACTACATACATTTATTAATGTTTAATGATGTTACCCAAATATGAATTATGTTAACTACAGATGATACTTACAGTAATGACTAGTGTGTTCAGCAAGAAAATGCAGATAATTTTAAGGACAGTGAACAATAAATTTTTCTTTGGTTAAGAAGTGAAAGGCTTACTGTCATAAAGTAACAATTCTGACCTAATTGACATAAACATTAATAATATTTTACAATCAACATGTGTGTAGATCATCAAAAATTTAATAATCTAAAAATAGCATATTGTTCCGATCAAATTAAAACCAAATGAGTAAGCATTTCCCATAATTAAACAATATATTTATTCATGTACCAAGTAAGTTTTCTTTTTGACTCTTTTTCACTGACTATTTAAACTAGCTCCTGAGTTTTGATCACATGTTCTGAGAAAATACAACACGATGTGAGTGGCTTCTATTTGTTTTTCTGAGACAAATGGTGGTTTGTTTTACTTTCAGTACATCAAAGCTAGATTTTTGCATCACTAAATTATTCTTCTGGTAAAATGAAGGGGCAGGTACAAGTAACCTCTGTAGATAGTGAGCACAGCCTTTTGTTCCACATGCTAGAATCCATTTTTTTGAACCATGGAGGAAATCCAGAGATTTCTGTGTGTTCTTACCTTAAGGATAACCAAGAGCACAGGTTTGAAGTACAATGGGAATAAGGTGAATGTCAGTCAATGCTGGCTCTGTGCTAGTTCCACCCCATTCTTGTTCCCAACAGTTTGTTGTTTCTTTTTCGCACCATTCTCACAGTACTTTATGTAGAGTTCTTATAGTATTAAAAATAAATTTTAGGCATTAACTATGTGACAGAAATGGACTTGATTCAGGACATCACAATGAACCAGTCAACTACTAGGATCCTTTACAATTTAGCATAGTTAATAACTGATTTAAAAAATGATTTCAGCCGTAGCTGGTTTTGTTCAGTGCATAGAGCATTAGCCTGTGGACTAAAGGGTCCTGGGTTTCATGTCAGTTAGGGGTATGTGTCTGGGTGGCGGGCTAGATCCATAGAGGGGGTGTGCAGGAGGCAGCCAATTGGTGATTATCTCTCATCATTGATGTTTCTATCTCTCTCTCCCTCTCCTTTCCTCTCTGAAATCAATAAAACTATATTTAAAATAAATAAATAAATAAATAAAAACTATTTCACAGCAAGGGGCAAACAAGATAGTTAATGTGCTGGGGCAATGCAGACTTTAGGAGAGGTCAATTAAACCTTCTGTGGGGCATGGAAGAGAGATGTCAGGAAGAGTTTCCCAAAGCAATGGTATTTAAGGTTAAGTGCTTAGGTATTATCACATGGGACATTTCAGTTAATCCTCAAAATAGCTCTTTCAAGGACATATTACTTTCCTCATTTTAAAGAATCAAGTGTGAAAACAGAAGAAAAATTAAATAGTCTCCAAATGTCTAAGGTTAGTAGGAGTCAGGAAGAATTGTGATTCAACCCCATGTTGTTTGAATTCAGGGTACAGTTATCCTTGGAGAAAGCATATCAACATTTCGCCAGATTCCAATTCACCTGTTTTTAGAGAACATTACAGTGATGCTTTTCTTCTTGACTCTTGAGGTTCACTATTTAGAGTGGCTCAAGAAGGTAATGACCAATATCACAGAATTGTGACCTTGAGAATTAAGTCATGGGGGTAGGAGAATAAACAGTGATCTAATAAACAGAGGCCCAGCCAGTACTTCATGGCTGGAATTTTAGCTTTTCACAAATCACAGTGGAATTTTACATCCCTTGGAGGCACTTCCTTTCCTCAGCCAGCCAGGCACTGAGATATGACAGGTCCAGCTGTCCACTAAAGACTACTGCTGGATGGATCCTCCAGCAAGAGTTGGAGGCTCTGGAATTTTCTCTAGGCAATTAGTCAGATGTAATGAATATAAGTTAAAATGTTGGTTACATATTCAAAATTTCCATCCTTGTAATTATAAATATTCATTTTCATTTCCTATCAGTTTTTGCATCAAATGTTTTTTTCTCTCTGTCTCTCTCTCTCTCTGTCTCTCTCTCTCTCTGTCTCTCTCTCTCTCTCTCTCACACACACACACAC
>NW_006299719.1:3035293-3079387 GCF_000327345.1 Myotis davidii
ATACACAAACACAGATTTTGAAATACACACACATATCTTGAGGCAGCAAAGATTTAACAATAACAAAAGAGTTGATCTTCCAGAAAGATAAGTATATTTTAGATTTCTCAAAAGGAGAAGAAACTCAAGAGACTACCAAGGTTATGTTTAAAAAGAAATATTTAAAATCCATGGGTACTGGTTTAAAATTTTCAAGTGTGTTTAAATATTAAGAAATACAAATGAATAATCAAACTCATGGAATTCAGCAAAATTCAGATATTATTACTGTTAGTTTTAAGAGATGAGGTAAATAATTTTAATTTACTGATATATGGACAATTATAATATAGCCTGTCTCAACCAAGTTTTGTTTTGTATTCAACAGATTTTTAGTAATTGTAAGCATAATCTTAAAACACCAAAGAAAGTGAAAGACTTTTTGAAATTATATTTAAAAAGGACCTTTTTTTATATATAAATAACGTCTTTGGGGTACTAAAATTAATCTGTAAACTAACATTCCAATAATTCTCACACAAATCCAGTCTTCTGTTTTCCTGAAGCAGATAGAATCTGAAGTTGGAAAAGGAGAAAAATTGGAGACAAATATGCTGATAGCTTTAAATAAGGAGTTCAGCCCTAACCGGTTTGGCTCAGTGGATAGAGCGTCAGCCTGCGAACTGAAGGGTCCCAGTTTCGATTTTGGTCAAGGGCATGTACCTTGGTTGAGGGCACATCCCCAGTGGGGGTTGTGCAAGAGGCAGCTGGTCGATGTTTCTCTCTCATCAATGTTTCTAACTCTCTATCCCTCTCCCTTCCTCTCTGTAAAAAAAAAAAATCAATAAAATATATTTTAAAAAAAAATATATATATATATAAATAAGGAGTTCAGTAGCTGAACAGCAGAAAAGATAAGGTATCAATAAAAGAGCTAAAAAATTAAAATTTGATTGAGATAAAACTGTATGGTAGAAGTAGAATGAAATTATGAGAAAAAGAAACAATATAGCATTTATTTCAGACTAGAGCTTATTCATCATTTTGTAGGTGGATGATAGCACATACCAAATCACTATGTTATTAGTTTTTCTTAGATACATGAAACAATTAACAGCTTTATTTTTAAATAGCCATAATAACAATAATCAGAAATTATAATTTTTGCAAGGAACTCAGCTAATAATAAAATTTTTAGGTAATTGAAAAATGTAAAATAGTTTCCATAGTGTAGAAAATCATTTTATTGACCCTGAAAGCAAAGAGAAAACAAATTGGTACCATTTTACTTCATCTCACTGAACTTTGGAAGATCCCAATGCCCATGAAATCTCCAAGTGGAGATTTATAACCATGTCCTATAGTTCTGAGGAAAATTAACTCATAAAACTTATCATAATTATAAAATATTTACACTTATATTTTGCTTTATAAGTTTGCAAGTTTACCTTCCAGGCACAGACTCAACTGATCTTACACTAAACTAGAGGCCCAATGCACAAAATTTGTGCAAGGGGCTTGGCCGCCGCCGCAGCTGCCTCAGCTCCTGCTGCTGCAGCTTCATCTTCAAGGTCATTCTGAAGGCTGACCAGAAGGCTGTCCAGTCTAATTAGCATATTACACTTTTATTATTATAGATAGAAGTTACATAAAACAGGTAATATTATCTCCATGTTGCAAGTAAGTGACTAAGGTTTAATAGAGATTGAGTTACTTGACCCCTAACTTTCTAGTAAACCAGGGAGTTGGTTTCTAAACTTAAGTTTTGAATCTCAATATATGCTTTTTACTAAGTGAGAAGTAATTTTTATTTTTTTAAAATTTTAGTTGACATATAATACTAGATTGGTTTCAGAGGTACAACATAGCGATCAAACATTTATATAATTTTCAAAGTACAATTAAAGAAATATAACACCAAAGCTCTCTTTTTCTACATGGGTTCTGCTTTAAGATAGGGAAGTGCGAAAGGAAGAAAAGCTGTTCGGGAAGTAATTACTCATCTATCTGCAAAATCATTTCTTGTGAACCAGCCCTATACTATGACAATGTAGATAGACATAGCTTCTGCAAATGCCTCATTTTCCTTCTTTCATTTATATTTTATAGCACAGGCTTTTTGTTGTCATTGATGATGGTGGTAGTTTATTTTGTCTTTTTTTTTTTTAAAAAACAAAGTCAACCATAGGAAGGTAGGTTAATAAAAGTTGCCTTTATTTACACACTTACCAGGTACCATCCTGGCCATGTTAAACAAACTATTTTAATTTTCATAATAATGATTTTAGATCAATAATTTTACTAATCCCACGATAAAGGTAAGAAACCTAAGGTGAGTAAAGTTTACTCCAGGTTCCAGGGATAGTGCACAAGAAAGCTGACATTTGCACTCCAATATTAAACTTGCTACATTATGTGCAGCCTCTAAGAATTGTCCATGTGATCTAGCTAAGAGTTAAAATTTAAGACTATTTTTAACATTTAACATCTTTTGCAAAAATATAATCAGTTTAAATTTATTTTCAGGGAGCACATGGATAACCAAACTGCATTTTGTTTTTTCCCTCTGAGGTACATTGCCTCATATATTTGAAGGCATAGATCATATTGAAATACGGTTTAGTCAATTTTATCAGAAGAGGACATATACACATGGATTAATGGTTACTTTAGTTAATTATTGCAAGTCTGGCTTCAATTAATTGTACTGTGCATCCATTTTTATTCATAAAATAAAATTCGTGTTCAGAATATATTTTAGTAGAAAAAAATGAAAGAAAAATCCAGCAGTGACCAGCAGAAATTTTAAAAATCAACATAGAGAGAATGATTCTTATAATTTTTTTTTATTTTTTAAATGTCTGTATTCACCAATGCTATAAAGAAGTATATACCTTTCTGTATGATTTTTTATGTTTCTTATTTTATTAGTTGTATTTATATGCAAATAGAATACTTTCTAAATAATACTTAGAATACTTAGACACAAAGATGGTTGAGGCGAGGCAGTAGAGTTGCTGATACTGTTTGAATGCAGAGCTCCATGTTGTTTCTCCCTGGTTCTCAGAATGAGGTGTCGGTACTGGCTTTCTCCCAGAGAGGACAGAAGAGAAAGGTGTGCCTGGAGCTTAGTGCTGTATCAGGACACTTCTCTGGGCTGATTTGATTCTCCCTCTCAGGTGCGGTTACTTTAAACGTCTCCTGCATGCATTTTGAATGTAGTGCTCACTCCCTTTATAGCTCCTGAGGTGAAAGTCCAACTTCTTCAGGAAGCATCTGCCAGGGAGCAGCACTGCAGACAGAATTCTCCCCACAGCAGTTCAGAGCACCTGCTAGTTAACAGAAATCTTGAAGCCCTTCCAGATCCAAGTATCTCACATTCAAGTCCACGTGGGAGAAAGCAAGCTGGTTTAGTTGGATTCAAAAACAAAAAGTAGAAATGACAGAAACCTTTTCCAATTCTATTCATGCTTAAAGTCATTTGAACAAAGCTAGCCCTAAACTAACTTCCTCAATATGTAACACCTTGTCCTTTTTACAATCTCTGCCTCATTCATCAAGCCTGCATTCATGCGTGCACCACTCTTAATATGAAGATATGATCTACCTACCTCTCAAAAGGCTCTGTGAATGTTAAATGTGATCAAGCATTAAAGTATTTTCCATTCCTCTTAGTCCATTCATAGTTATCAATCAGCTAATGAAACTTTTTATTATTATCAAGACAAGATGATGATGATTAGACTTCAGTAGTAAGCTGAAAATGAAGTCATTTTACCAATCAGACTTTTCTCTTTTATTTAGTTACTAGAGGCCCAGTGCACAAAATTCTTGCACAGGGGTGTGTGTGCCTTAGCCCAGTCTGCACCCTCTCTGATCTGGGACCCCTCAAGGGATGTCCCACTGCCCATTTAGGCCCGATCCTGGTGGGACATCCCTCTCACAATCCAGGACTGCGGGCTCCCAACCGCTCATCTGCCTGACTGCCTGATTGCCCCTAACTGCTTCTGCCTGCCAGCCTGATCACCCTCTAACCACTCCCTGCCAGCCTGACTGACACCTAACTGCTCCCCTGCTAGCCTGGTTGCCCCTAACTTCCCTCCCTTGTAGGCCCGGTCCCTCCCAACTGCCCTACCCTGCTGGCCTGATCACCACAACTGCCCTCCCCTGCCAGCCATCTTGTGTGTTAGAGTGATTGTCAATTTGCATATTACCTCTGTATTATATAGGATAAGGTACGGGCTCTCTACCCATACTTATTTTACTTCATAAATGCTAATTTATATGTTGAATGTTTTACAAATAATGTATTCAAGTATTCTAAATGTAAAAACTCCTTGGTGTTGCCATTACTAAACATTGATATTTTGCTTACATGGGGGCTCAACTTACATAAGCTAGTGGAAAGAGTAAGATAAATAAAATTGTAGTATTATAGAAAAACATGGTTTAATTACAAGTTGAAATAAGTGAATTTAATGTTTAAAATTTAGTGATTAATCCAAAACCAACTTTTAATGATTTCCTAGACATTGAAAATGTTGAGTAAATATTATTTTTAATAAAGACTTAAATAATTTAAATTGCAAAGTAAAGTAAGACTAAAAGACATAAATTTACACTATCATTTGATTGCATTAAAGTTCCCATCTTTTAGGAATTAGATTTAGATCTCATAAAAAAAAAAAAAGCAAGAAGTCTTATTTTTTTTTGTGAAAAGTTTTTATTATTTTCTTTTGATTTAAAATAATAAAATATTTAAGTTGTTTGAGAATTTTTCTTATAATTAGGAACCAGCTGATAACTTTCAGTCTCTTACCCAATATATTTTAATATATCTTTATTATTATAAAGAAGTGCCTGAAGGACATATAAAGGAAATGGATTTCATTCTCTAAAAAATTAGAAATTAGTTTTCTTTTTTATGCTACATGAAGTAAAATATGCCCAACATATCATAATTTCCATTCTAAAAATCGCTGTACACGTATCATTGATATTACTAGATAGCTTATGCCTGAAGGTTTAATTCAATTTTGTCATAATAAAGTTATTTCTGTACAGTACAAATTTCAATAAGAAAGTCATTTCAATAAGTTACTTAACCTTTCTGTATCTTAGTTTCCTCTCTGTAAAATAAGCATTATCATAGTACTTTACAGTACCTATCCCAAAGAGTTGGTATAAAGATTGAGTGAGTAATATATGTAATACCCTTACAAGAGTATTTGTCAGACAATAATGTCAGTCTATTATTTTCTACATAATAGTATGTAGCTGTTACCTGAACAAGTAAATTTTACATAGGTATTTATATAAAATGCAATTCTCATTATTTAGAAGGCATGAGTACTTAATTAAGTAACTGAAGCTCATTTGGACAAACTGTTGATTGTGTGGGTATTCTTGACAAAGTCTTATACCTCCTACACCTGCCAAGAAATAGAAGTTAACAATAACTGTTTCTGCTACAAATAAGATTTTTTCATAATAGTAGTAAAAGAGAACTTAAAGTATTAAGTCAACCACTATGTTATATATAATGATATTATTATCTGGAAAATATTAAATATATAATCATAAAATTATTTATGTATATATGTATACAAATGTCTATCTATATTCATATACATTGATCTCTATCTCTATCTCCATCCCTATCTCTATGTTTATGTCTACCTGTGATGTTATCAAGTGAATAACTGGCATGAAAGACATTAAGAAAGAGAGTGCCTTAAAAATAAAGACAAGTAAAAGAGAAATAGAATTTGTTCTGTTTCTTTTAATCTATGCTTTACTTTCTTTCATTGTGGCCTGGACTTCAGGATATCAATGCTCTCTTTGCATGCAAGTATTAGCATGGAGGTTGTATGGGTTCTGAATTTATTTTATTTTCTCTGTATTCTTTTAAAAGTTCTCCTGTCAAATTTAGAACTTTGTGATACCATGAAAAGACAGCCATGAAGGTAGCTAGCCAGTTTCTTCACAGCAATATTGTTTTCACATGGCATTGTTTTGAATCCAAGGGAAATTAATAAAAGAAATTTTCTTCTTTTTTTAGTTAGTATCTTTGATGAGAACTTTCATTAATCACCGTGTCTAGAGAAAAGCTGGTCTCTTTCCATAAACTTGAATAAATCCTGGTGTGTAGCGTACTGGTAATGGTGCTAAGGATTATGTTTTTGGAACGTGTTATAGGGCATTAGAGATATGAAAGTGAAACAAATCATTCCTCAGCAGCCATAGGCTTTTTCCCTAATAGAGCTTTAAAAAATAATAAATAACCTAAGTATGCTAATTTCTACTAAACTCTCTGAGGTCCAACTTTCATATTTAATCACCACAGGTGATAATATCACAGACAGAGTCAGTTAGAATATTCCAACATCAGTTTGATCAGCTAGCAGCATACCAAATAGAACTTATTGCTCCCAAACTAGGGACCTGCTAATATGTGGTAATGTCATTTATAAAGGCGCTCCTTCAGAGACTTCAGAAGTAAATGCAATTCTGATTAGAAAAGATTAACTTTGGGTTAATTTTATCAACCCAAAGTTGGGTTGATATAATTAACAATTGTGAAACAAAATAAATATTCCAGCTATTTTCTTTCTTTATTTTTTTAAAAAAATATGAAACTAAATTATTTTTTTTCATCATCATTTATTCTCCCTATACCCTGTTCTGCCTGTACCCACCTATAATCACTACACTGTTGTCCTGGTCAATGGGTTCTTTCTCTTTTTTTTCCTCATCTCTTCACCCATCCTCCCCACATAGTTGTCATATTTCTAACAACCAGATGTTTGGAACTATGTATACAAAACACCCGGATGATTGACTGAAAATTGAAGTATTTGTCATGGTGCTAACACAGCTTATGCTGAGGAGTGTATTTTTGAACTGCTTCACTCATCTCCCTATAAAGTAGATAATGGAGATTTTTTAAAAAAAGAAATAAAGAAAACACTTTCAAGAAAATTCATGCCATACTCAGTTAAAGGATGTATTCATTATTAAACATTTTTATTATTATTTTATTATCTATACTTACAGGGATCCTAAGCTCACTGGCTCTTAAAATGTTCCATTTAGAAATCTGGAGAGGATAAAAAGATCTGAGTTTGTTACCTAGAATCATGGCTTTATCCTGCTCTCATTAATTACATGATTATCTTTGTTTCACCAGCCTCTCCCACACACAGGAATTATTCCATCCTCAACAGGTAGAATCTCGCACCCTTGCTGATGTCCGGCTCTAAGAATACATAGCCTAGTCTATCACCACAGTTAAGAGTTCAAGCTGACTGGCTCTGTTCATGAAACCTTCCTTCCTTCCCTCCAGAATTCTTTCTTAATACAGCACACATGCCAGGCAGAATCCTGTGTATTGTAAAGGGAAAAAAATAGGGTGAATGTGGAGGTAGAGAACATAGGTGTTATCCTCAAGGAATAGATTTATTTGTTTGGCCTATTTCATGTATTTTATATAATCATCTTATAGTTGACCTTAAAATATATAAACTCTATATAAGTATCCTATGATTTTTATGAAATAGAAAGATTTGCTACTTCCAATTTATGAATCCATATATAGTCGAGTTATTTAAGTTCTAACTCAGTAGTATAATTTGATAATAATTATGCAGTAATCCGAGGAAATAATACAAAAAAATGTGTTTTTTTTCTCTTCTTTTTTTCTGAGCCTCATTTGAGGATTTTTCTAATGTATGTCTTCAAAAGCTTTGAGTTGGGACCAATAGAAATTATGAAATATAGTTACCTAAACCCAGAGGACATAAGGGCTCATATTTTCACTTTCACAGTAGAACATAACTTCTATTCTTCCTGATGGTCCCTGAAATGCCAGAACAGAGGAACAGTGCTTATGTTAAGACTAGAAGTTACAACCCAGATCAGGTCTATGAAAGCACTCGTGTTTATAGGCTAGTTAATCTCTGTGGTTCTCTCATACCCCCCACATAAAGGAAAAGCTGCTTCTGCCTCTAGGGAGAGGGAAATGCAGAGCAGAGTGTTCAAAATCAGACTTTCATGGTCAAATATCCATTAATAATCAATGTTCTGCTTCCTTTAGAATAGGACAGGTTAAGTAGTCGGTCATATTCAGTAAATAAGAAATTACTTGCAGTAATATCTGCAACATTCTAATCATCTTCCCATTTCTGAAACCTATTTGAAAAGTCTTTGATCTGCATGCATGATGGTGTAAAGGGCATTGGATGCAGAAATATTCAACTCAATTATATATTCAACTTTGCCACTCACTACTGGTGTGGCTAGGACAAGTCTTATAACCAAAGCATTCCAGTTATTTCCTGGTGATGAATTAGACATAGCAATCCATACACCACAGGGTTGTGATGAGCACCAGATACTGTGTGAAGCCCATGAATGGAGAGGTCACACAATAAACTTCACAAATCCAGATGGTGAATACAAACGTTGGAATTATCGCAACCCTGGTAGTGGTATGTTAGTATTGTACCCAAAAGTATAAATGCGATCTTGTGAAATGGAAATAGGCATCCTCTATCTTCTTTCTGCATATTTAAAAGAATAGAAATACACTATAGTTGTTTAATTATATCATTAAAGCGGGCTTTATTTTCTTCATTACATATATAAAGAAAAACTTTTCAATGAACAGTGACCTTCATGCAAACTATTTCGATGTGTGTGTATTTTCATTCTGTAGCTGCGCTTTGTACTCATTTAAGAGAACCAGTCTTTAATTTGTATCAGAATGTTTTCCAGATGAAACAGAATTCCAGGCCTCAGCAAAATCACTGACATATGACCAGAGCCTTCTGTTCTAAGTCTTGATGTGCCCGACTTCTATCAGATTCAAAGCTATATAGTTGAATCTTGTTACAGAGTACAACTTTGAATAAATGGCTTCAAATTTGGCCTCAAAATCTACTGTCATCATGCTTACTATCATCATCCTCTGGTTCCAGTTAACCGTTCCAGTTGCCTCTCTCATCTTTCCCTTATAGCCCATGCTTATGTGTACATCCTGGGAATGCCTGTTTCTCTCACCTTTCCCTGGTGTTGCCCACGTATAGCACCTCTGTCTATAAGGCTACGTCTTCCACTTCTCACTGCTTTAGCTCGGGCATTTCCTATCCTATCCTATTTCAGAAAGCCATTTTCTATACCCCAACACCCTTACTGAGTCAACTAACCCTCTTTTGTCTCTCATGGGCCTTAGCTTGAATTAATAACATTATTTTTTATTAATGGACAGTTTTAACTACATTGTTTGGTTGTCTTCCTTACTAGACTAAACATTTAGAAGAGCAAGGGTAACATCGTTTTTTAACCCATAAGTAGTAGATGATTCATAAATGTTTATTGAACAAATGAATGCTACCTGGAAAAGCTGCTGGTCGGTTCATTGAAACGGCAGCAAAAATTTGCTATTAAAATTGCTACATTTAATTACAGCAGCAATATTATCAGTGAAATGCAGTTTATAATTTTAGTGTGCAAACTTACCACTCTGAAAATGCAGGAGATTTTAAAATTAAACATGTATATGGTACTATTCTATGCTTTGCTTTCTGCATCTGGTACATTATATTCAGAATTGGATTGGATTGGATTGAAAGAGGCTGACTCGTACACCTTTCCTACTTATTATTCCAAAGAACAGAATGTGTTTTAATGTCAGAAATTGTTACATGAACTAATTTAGCCTTATTAAATTTACTTGTCACACAGAAAGAATGAAAACTGATTTTGACTGGCTTTCAATGAAAACACACGCACACATGCTCTCACAAAACAAAACTGTATGCAGGTATTGCTTCACATTTGTATTGGGAATGGAGACCTACCAGTGTGTTCATGTTTCCCGTGTTTATGTCTGATGTTAGGAGGTGATGAAGTGCTATAATTCATCAGATGAGAATACAGTCAGAACAAAGGTAATGTCTCTCATTTTCATTTGATTAATAGTGTTCTGTCTCTGGTAATTTGTAGGTGTTATTTGGAAGATGGAGCTTCAAAGGGTGCCTGGCTGAACCGGTCAAGTATTATTTTTGCGGGAGGTGATAAGTGGTCCGTGGATCCTCGAGTTTCAATTTCAACATTGAATAAAAGGGACTACAGCCTCCAGATACAAAATGTGGATGTGACAGATGATGGCCCATACACGTGCTCTGTTCAGACTCAACATACGCCGAGAACAATGCAGGTGCATCTAACTGTGCAAGGTATGCATTTCCATAACTGCTCTACTGCGAGGGACTCTGCTTAGAAATGTTCAATCTTTATATTTTATTTTTTAAATATATTTTTATTGATTTCAGGGAGGAAGGAAGAGGGAGAGAAAGATAGAAACATCCATGATAAGAGAGAATTATGGATCGGCTGCCTCCTTCAAGTCCCTCACTGGGGATTGAGCCCACAACCTGGGCATGTGCCCTTGACTGGAATCGAACCTGGGACCTTTCAGTTTGCAGGCCGATGCTCTGCCCACTGAGCCAAACCAGCTAGGGCAGAAATGTTCAATCTTTAGATAGCAAAATTATTCAGAAGTAACTGACAATGTTGAAAGACATGTGGTCATAGTCTTCAGGGATTTATGTTCCTAGGTTCCATAAAGTATAATGGGCATTATAGTCATATGAATCACCACAAACCAAGATAAAATCAATTCACATCACATGGTGGTTTTTTGTGTATGATTCACTTCTTATCTTCCTTTGAGTTACCCCTTCAATAAATCTTTATCTTTGAGAACCCATGATTGATACATTAAAATAAATATCTGATAACCCATGAGGGATACATTAAAATATTAGAACTTTTTAAAATATGGAGAATAACTCTTTAAAAGTAATTCTACAGGTTTCCAACATTCTGTCTCAATCCAATTTCTGTTTACTTTGATTAAAGTTACAATGAAAAGAAGCAGCCTTCTAGAAATACTTAATTTAAATATAGAGTAATTGAAAAAATATGGTACACAATACTTTCTACTTTGCCATACTTTCAGTAGATCATAAATCATGCTAGCTAACTTGCAATCTCCAAATACAAAAAGAATCATCAAATTATGTTATTTTTCTTGCACACTAAAATGTAAGAGCATATTTATTCTGAACACAAATGCTTCTTAAGAAAAATGAAATTATAATGCAAATAGAATGGAAAATGTATATTTTTGCCATTTACATTATTTCCTCATGCGTTTTAGATTAATCATGGTTTGGTTGCATAGAAATATTATGTTGTGGAACTCAAAATGACATTGCATCATTTCTAAGTAAAATTAATAACAAATTGTATGATAATGTGGTGCCAGTGAATACATATTTTATTCCTAACAGGAATGCTGAGTAAGCAAGTTATTTGTACTACCTTTGAGTTAACCCTTCTAATAATTTACACTACTAATAAGTGTTAATTTATGCAAGTGGCTTATATCTGGAAAATATTGTTAATCTATTTCCTTATATAAATGTAAACCTGAATTCAAATACTACTTCAACTGTTAGTAAATATTTTAACTTGTGATAAAAATTAAATTTATTAATTAAGCTATTAACTTTAAGGAAGAAAGTATAATGGAGAATTAAATCAGTGAGTTTCCTCATTGGATTTTCTTATTTTGATCATTGCTAACTGTAAGAAACCCCTCCTTTAAAAGCATGGGAGAAGATAGTACTTTTCACCAAAGCCCACCTTTATTCAGAGATTATCCAGAGATTCCAGAGGGCAGGATTTTGTCCAGCTTCAAAAACTAACATGAGGTTTTAAGTCAGAAACACATTTCTTCTGTATCGAGGCCTAATCTGATTCTCTTGTGTAGTTCAGTGCCCTCTGACTTGTGTTTCTAGCTCAGAGACTACAAAAGATTCTTATTACATAAGAAAAAGTAAACTTGGACAATAATATATTTGAGTGACTTGAGATACAAAATTTTTCCTTAAATTTAAATGATGTATTTTAGATCGTGACTATATCCCTCTTTCATTTTTTCTCATTCTTTCTTGTTCCATGTTTGGAGGAAATTTTTAAACCAGATTATGGATATATAAGCCCTGCCTAGAAACTTGTTTGATTTCCATAGGATTTCTTTATAACTTTATGTTACATAGATTGTTTAATATTATGCACATTTTAAAAGCTGTCGCACACCTTACTCTGGCATTCTTTTTTGCTGGTCATTTGATGATGGTGAACTTTTGAGTACCACTTCAGGGAATGCGTATTAGGAACACACTCATTGAATGTTTTACCAGTATTACGTTTTGTTCCTCTAGAAGAAAAATTGGTTACTATGTTGAAAGCATGTGCTTGGGACAAATTAAAAGCTAATAATTTTACATATTTATGAGCATAATTACTTATTAGAAGTTGATTGGCATGTGAGCAGTTTTCCAATTACATTAATAAAGTTCAGGGAATCCATTAATAGGCTTGTCAGTCAATTCAAGAACTAAGCAAATGTCATGAAAAGTCAAGCCTGCTTAAGCTGCATTTCCTCTCAAAGAACGGAAGTAAACTGATGTGCTCGTCTCTTCAGTCTCTGAATTTGTTCTTTTGTCTGGTGCTCAGTGTATCTGGATAGTTTTGAAGTGTATGTTCTTTGCCAAACAATTTGTTAAGCCTTTACTCACCAAGAAAAAGAAATTTAGCAGTTGAAAGAAGGGTAGTAATCACTGATGTCAAACTAACATTGGCTGATAAAAAATAAAGCTCATCTTTAATTGTTGCAACTATGTACTCAAAGAAGCTACTTAAAATCATTTTAGAAAGGGGGAATAAACGGGATATCCTGCCAAGGCTGACATTGTGCATGGGAAATTCGTTGATGCTATTGATTTATTAGAGCTATTAATATCAATAGCTCTAATGAATGGAGCAATGAGGGAGAAAAAACACTGGGATATGGGTTGGAAAACCTGGATTCAATTCTAAAATTTTCTTCATGAAGTGGGTAATTATCAAGCCTCTCTAAACTCTAATGTTCTCATTGTAAAGATGAGAACATTAGAGTCTTAAGGTCTTAAGGTCCATGGCAGTCAAAACCAAAAAGACAGATGACCAAAAAATAAATAAGTAAAAAAATCCAGTGTGATTATTAGCTTTTGATTTGAAAGGTAAAAAAGAGATTTCAGTTAAAAAAATTAAAAACATATATTCATAGCATTTGTAGAACACTTCCATTGTGCACCATACAAAACAATTTTTCAGACAGTGGCGTCTTGTATTTACTCTGCAAGTGTGCTTTATTTATCTCCATGTTTTTCTTTCACCAACTGAGCTGAACAATGCATGTACTCATGGAATTTGAAGAACGTGGTGAATTTGGGTTTTGCTTAAAGGGTTAGAAATTAGCTAACAAACTCAGTGAAAAAAATTACTTAAAAGTAATACCAGAGACCCGGTGCATGAATTCTTGCTTCAGTGAGGTCCCTCAGCCTGTCCTGCGGTATCGGGCCGAAACCGGCTCTCCGACATCCCCTGAACGGTCCTGGGTTGTGAGAGTGTGCAGGCCAGGCTGAGGGACCCCACTGGTGCATGATCAGGGCCAGGGAGGGATGTGAGAGGTTGGCCAGCCAGAGAGGGACCGCGGGAGGGCTCCAGGACGCCTGGCCCCTCTCGCTCACTCCTGATCGGGTGGACCCCAGCAGTAAGCTAACCTATTGGTTAGAGCATCTGCCCCCTGGTGGTCAGTGCACGTCATAGCAACTGGCTGACCAGTCAACTGTCTGCCCCCTAGTGGTCAATGCATGTCATAGTGAGCGGTTGAGCAGCCTTAGCATATCATTAGCATACTAGTATTACTCTTTGATTGGTTGAACAGTCAACTGGACGACTGGACACTTACCATATTAGGCTTTTATTATATAGGATGTTGCTAATAAACCAAGTTACCTAATTGTTCAGTGATGGATGGTGTGCTATACTTCTCTTTACAAGGATGGGCTTGCAAGGTGTCAAGCAAATGACATCAGCAAATGGTATTTAATGGTCAACCCTTTTGAAGGTAGCCAAGAGAACCACCTTGCCCAAAGTCAACCTCTGCCTAGAACAACCAGTATCTGATGACTGATTGAGCATGAAACATAAAGGCCCCTCTCTTTCAGCCTAAGGAATGTGACTCTGATGGGTCATTTGGCTGTAGGCAGCTGAAGCTGTTGAGCAGTATGTACTGCAGTTTATCATCTTGCTCTGTTCAATCCCACTTTCTTCCTTCTCCAGGGATTTATCACAAGGATATCCTTTAATAAATATCCTGTACTGTCAACTCCATCTCATTTTATTGTTCACTTCCCAAAGACCCTAAACTATGACTATGTTAGATCCTTGCCTTAGGCTTACTCATTGTTTTGAGAAAGGCTTTGTAGAGTGGAAAGAAAATGCATTCAAACATAAATTATTATTAACAGTCTGTTTTATATCAGAAGGGATTTAAAGCAGCTTTTAAAGAAGTATTTAGTAAATCAAGATAAATAGGAGAAATCTGAAGCAAATGATAAGGTTAGATCATAACATTTGTAACATGATTTCTATATATGTTTGAAGCCTGGTAAAAAAATAATTCTAAGATTTATAGCAGCTGACCCAACAAGAGAAACAGGATCAGTTATTCATTTCATGGTCCATAAGGTCAAAACTTATAGTTCTTATTTCCTTGATCCTGTTACTCAGAATGGAGAAGGATTTCCACTGAGTCATCTCAGAATATCACTGCGAGCTATGAAGAACAACTCAGCAGGACGTGTGTAGTTCTCACAGTACTCTTTCATAAGATTGTTCCTTATAACATGTTTCAATATAGCCCAAAGTACAGGGAAGTTAAAACATTATTAAAAAATTGAAAGATAAAATCAATAAGATGCTACTTCATCTATGAGTAAATTTTAGAACCTGTCCTTCCTGAGTCAAACATCAACAAATATTATTTCCCTTGGTGGATCTTTGAATAGGAATTTAGGTACGGATATTTCAGAATTATATTACTAATGAATATCTTGGGAGTAGTTATTCCATCTGACTACAGCATAGAGCCATATTCTGTAAAGACCAGCACATCTTAATCTGATGTTAACATCCTTTTCATGATTCATAAAGCCTGGAAAGGTTCATGCTGGAAGAGGAAGACACCACACTTCTGTTCCAAGTTGAGCTTATGGGCAATAACATGGCATCACAAGGCATAGGCCTGCCTTCCACAAAAGTTCTAAAGAAGGAAAGAGCTATCATGGTCAAAAAGCACATTAAAATGTCCAATGTATTAGGAAAGTCAAGTGATTGTTCTGCAACAGTAAGTATTTCAGACTTTCAACAAGCTAAAAAATTAACTAAAGAAAAATTATCAGCAGTAGGAAAAGTTTTACAGAGCCCCAAAATGTTAAAATGGTCATTGGCTGAATGCAGTGATAGCTCAGGACTAGGCCCATCCATAACTACACATTTATTTTCTTGTGATTAGAACTTTTAAGATTTAGCCTCTTAGCAACTCTTAAATGCACAGTACAGTATTATTAACTACTAGTAACCTGGTGCATGGATTTGTGCACAGTGAAAGGAAATTAATTAGAAGGTGGCGAGTGGGGCGGGACTGGGCAAGAGGGGCCAGACAAGCGCTGGAGCCAACCTCCCGTGGTCCCTTGAAGGAGGTTTGTGGAGTGGGTAGGGTCCCTCCAGCAGGTGGGGTCCCACAGCCTGTTGGAATTGCCCAGCCCCACGAGGAATCGGGCTCCCTCCTCTCTGGTTCCAGGTGTGTCACCTGAGAACTGCCGCTGCTAAGGCACTGTAGCTTGGCAGCTCCTGCATTGAACGTTTGCCTCCTGGTGGTCAATGTGTGTCATATCTACCAGCTGGTCGGACGGTTGGAGAGTCACTTAGCCATATATATAGTCATTGTTGGTTTGAAACCTTGGGAGTTCCCCTGGTGAAATCTTAAACTGGCCTTGGTATATGGAGGGAAAGGAGAGACCAAAAAAGAGGCAGAGTGGTAGATAGTTGGAAGGTTTAATGAGTAAAGGAACTTATACACAAGGCTTGTCCTGTGTGGTTGTAAGACAAGTAGATTTCCAGACCCTTTTGCCAGAACATTAAATGTTTATATAGAGGTTCAGTTAATAAGGTTCAGTCATATATTAAGTGCAAGTAGTTTCAATGACACTTTATTCTCAAGGCTGCATCTTTGTAACAGCTCCTAATGTGGGAACAGTGGGCAGAACCTACATTCCAAGCACAGTGGAGGGGTAATGACCCTCAGACTGCCCAGGTTCAGATCCAGAACCAAGCTGTCATCACATTCTCTGGATGACTTCCTCCAATAGTCACCATACTGTATATGACATTCCCCTGACTTATTTTATAGCTGAAGTTTGAACCTTTAACCCTCTCCACCCATTTCTCCCCCTTTCACCTCTGGCAACTACCTGTCTGTTCTCTGTGTCCATGAACTCTTTTTTTTTTTTTTTTTAGAAAAAATATTAAGAAGAATATTCCCTAAAAGTGACTTCATTTTTCTGTATGATCCATATCTTTATTGCATCAACTAGATAACAGAGATTAATTTCTAAGATCACCTTATATGGGATGATACATATATATGACATCATTTACTCTCTAAAATTAGGTTATAAGTGATACCAAATAATTGATAGGTTATAAGTGATATCAAGTAATTGATATCAAATAGGTTACATGGATAATGGTATACATACTCATACTCATTTCTTCTGCAGGAATTTTTACTTATTCTACCATAAATAAGTTTTGCTTACCCCAATTCAATAGGAGACAAAATATACTGAGCTCATACAGACTACTCAATAAGTAAATACTGATCAGTGGGTCAAGACCGATTGAGTAGATTAAAAGCTTTAAATATGGTTGTATTTGCCCTACAGATGTCCCCCACAATGATGTAGTAATAACATTGGAACCATTCCGAAAACCTCCCATTTTTCTCTTTCTTTTGATCTGAAATGTCCAGATTTGCAAGTTAGGAAGAAAGGAATGTTAAGCATTTTAAGACATATGCCTCTTTAGCTAATCAGACTCTCATTGTCTTTATCCAGTTGGAAGCATTTAATTTGTTGAAATATATGAGGTAGTGTTGTTGATGTCCAGACAGATAACAGTCTGGCATCTAAACAATTTAGAACAATTATGCCTAATTAGTGAAACCTGAGAAAAATAAATCCTTTGGGTGTCTTTTGTGATTTAGACTCAGTAAAATTATTTCCTCAAACATACCCTCACAGACAAACTCAGGCCTATTAATCTGGACTTAAATGAGATAGGCTTTTTTAAGCAGTGAAGTATTTCATAAAAATTTTAAAACTTAATGCATTTTTCAGGTGCATTATTTCATGGTGTTTTTTTATTTTTTTTCAATTTGGCTACAATTGCTATGGTTACATGGCAGTGTATCAGGACAGATTCTAGGAAACCATTACCTCAATTTTACCTGGGAGATTGCTGACATTAATTACGCTATTGGTTTAACTGTTAGGGGCCATAGGAAGTAAGGTTAATTGAACAAATTTTCAGCAAAATTTTCATTTGAATATTGGCACTTTTTCCAAGATAGGCATTTTTCTTCCTTTCTAAATATCCTTGTGTTTTGTTTTGTTTTGTTTTAAATATAGTCTTAGTAAAGACTATAGGCCATTATTTTTCTGTGATTGAGATTAAAGCAGTAGCAGAAAAGATGTTAGGTTTTAATGAATAGTTTTTTCATTGAAAAAAATTTTTTTCTGTAAGTGTAGTGATCATGTTTTCCTAACAAAAAAAGTAGTATATGATAATTTTAATATAGTCTAACACAATCTTATATTAGGGTAGTATTATTCATCAAACTGTAAAAATCTATAATGTACTGCCTACTTTACAGAGGGAATTAAATATTGATGGTATTTTCCTATCAACTTTCAATATGCTGTTATTTACAAATGAAATAGAAGTGTGAAATCGCAAGAAAAAATAAAATTGACAGATATTGAAAGAATTACCCCTCTAATCAAAAGTTGCTGCCCTTTAAAAGTCCCTTCAATGGGGAGCACTATCCCAATACACTGAGATCCTGCTTCCCAGCAATTGTCAACAGATTGGCTCAAATAAACTTACAAAAATTCTTTAAAAATAAAATAAAATAAAAGTCCCTTCAATGATTAATAAATATTTATTCTAGCTCTTGATGCAGCAGATAGTTTGATATCTCAAAGCTTAGACTGATCACATTTTATTAAATTTTCTTGGTAGTAATTCTGAGTTTTGTTTTGTGTATTACATTGTAAACTAGTTATATTTGTTGCCTATTTTAGATTATCTTTATTCTTTTCCTAAAAAAACAAAAAGAAAAAAAAGACAATAACTGTGTAATACCTGTCAAATCCCAATGCAATGTACACTATCAGCATGAAACATTTCTCTATAAATAAAAGATTACCACCCTTTAGCTGGTCCACTTATTTTGAGAAACCCTGCAAGTGAAATCTAAGTCTGGTGCAATACTTTTTCTTCTCCTTGGAAGTTATTGCAATAAGATTTAATCTATAAAACCATTTCACTGTTTTTGTCCCTAAGTTATGTGTGTAGTTAAGAAATTACACCAACACAATTAAGATTTTGTGTTTTCATTAACTAAATTCTAAATGGCATGCCCCTTGTAACTTTTATGTAGGACAAAGATAAAAGTTAGCAGAGGAGAAAATTTGAGTCTGCTAATGATATTGTTTATCTTATGATTTATAGCGGAACAATAAGAATTAATTATGTATAGTGCCAAGAGGAAAATGGCATAATTAAAATTGGTGGTGAAGTTCAATTTTCAGAATCAGACTGACTCTCTGTCCCCAGGTCTCTCTGCCCCACACCACTTCACTTCCCATTCCTTCAGCATCTCCTAGTTAGTAATCTAGAGAGAGCAGTACAGAGACTCGGGAAGAGTGGACCATGCACCTGCACTTGGCTGTCAGAGATAGTTCTAACCCACTTTCGTACGTTTGCATCTATTCTAAACCAATGGTTTTTAAACATTTTCTGATCATGAACCCATTTGAAAATCTGGTTGTAGCAGGTAGACCTGGTTTCTAGAAATATATACCATTAACATTTTAAAAAGTTGTTTTATTGAACAGAATGATCACAAACTCCCTAAATCTATGTGTGGACTTCAAATAAGAACCCCAGTGAACTCCTTGAGGGTAGGAACTGGGTCTTAATCTCAAATATTCAGGAAAGTGCCTGACAAATGTTAGGGACTCAATAGAGATTTATTTTTTCCCCAGCTTCATGCCAATCACTTTTGCTTAAGCTGTGACTTAATGTATTGATGTTATCTTTAGGGCATAACACCAGGAATGCTGACATAACAGGAAAAATTTTAAATTAAGAGGATTAGTTAGGCATTCATGACTTAGGTTGCTTATTTTCATTTCAGGTCATAGCATCCTTATCCTCTGCTAATCCCCATGTTTTCACAAATGCAGACCATGCTGTAGTGAAGAAATAATAAATGAGATACCAAATTTTGCAAAATTTTTTTCTTCTTTGGATGTTATTTTGAGAACATAATATTTATATGGAACAGACAGTCTTAGCTACAAAAATTATAAACAAAGTTCCTAATGCCAAACCCATACAAGGGGTTAATATTTTAAAAGGGCCAAAAATAAGGAAATTAGAATGTCCTCTCACATATTTTACCCATTCTTCCAGGTTTTGATTTGAGCAAGTTGATGGATGGACACATTTTAAAATGGCATGTTGGTGACTTAAGAATATTTCAGAGCTCTTTATCAGTGCAGAGGAAGGCAAGACATGTGAATTGTTTTTCCTGTACTGTGACCCTTTCATGTAAACGTGGTCCATTTTAAAAGGACTTCTAAGATGCATTTAGTTTAATACATGGAATACCGTGTAGATCAATTTTAATTCAGTACCCACTCTGTGCAAATAACTTTGTTCAGAAGTTTCACATGCATTCCTCCTTGTGGCAAGCAGAGTAATGGTACCCCAAAATAACCAAGGAGCCTGTGCCTAAGTGAGGTTGCAAGACAAAGGGAATTAATATTGCAAATCACCTCATCTTATCACAGGGATATAATCTTGGATTTTGCAGGTGGGCCCAATGAAATCACAAATGTGATTAATAGTGGAAAAGAGAGAGAGAAGGCAATTAGAGGGAGATACGACTGTAGAAGTAGGTCAGAGTGATGTAATGTAGAAAGGACTCAACCCCCCATTCAACACAGAAAAGAGGATCATAAGCTGATGAAAATGGGAAGCTTCTCAAAGATGGAAATGGTAAGGAAATAGATTCTTGACTAGAGACGCCAGAAGGGAACATAGCCCTGGCAACATGTCGGCTTTCACTGAGCTTATACTGGACATCTAACCTACAGAACTGTATGATAAATTTGTGTTTTGTCAAGCCACTCCATTTATAGGAATTTATGGCAACTGAAAGAAAACTAATACACACATACACACTCAAAAATAAAGGTGCCTTCATACACACCTAGGAGAGACATTCGCAACTTGGCATTATTGACATTGTGAACCATATCCTGTGTGTGTGTGTGTGTGTGTGTGTGTGTGTGTGTTAAAGGAAGGGAGGAAATATCCTTTATATTATAAGATGTTTAGGAACATCTTTGATTGCTATAGGTTGAATGTTTGTGTCCCTCATAAGACATATATTGAAACATAATGCCCAACGTGATGGTATTAGGAGTTAGGGCCTTGGAGATATACTTAGGTTGTGAGGGCAGAGCCCTCATGAATGGGACTAGTGCTCTTATCAAAAAGACCCTAGAAGGATCTCTCCCGCTTTCTATCATGTGAAATTGTAACAATGAAAACAGGGTCATCTAAGAGTGGGTCCACACCAGACAGAATCTCCGGTGGGGTGATCTTGGTCTTCCCAGGCTTCAAAACTGTGAGAAATTAATGTTTGTTGTTAATAAGTCACCCAGTTTATGATATTTTGTAATAGCAGCCTGAATGGACAGAAAGCAATGCCATCAACATCATAGGCACCAGTATCATCCCTTGGTTGTGGCATCCCAAAATATCTCTAGACATTGTCAAATGTCTGCGGGAGTAAAAAAGTCATTCTAGGCTGAGAACCTCTGAACTAGTAGAAAAGATAGACACATGCTTAAATGTTCCAGGGCCTAGCAGGTTGTGGCAAGCTCCACGTAAGTATGGATTTTATCTATCTTACTGCCCTACCCTTAGTGACTAGAACAAGGACAGGTATATAATTGGGGATAAAATAAATGTTTAATAAATGATACAATGAATGACTGAAGTCCCCCGGGAGTACAAGCTAGCAATGACCAGGTAAAATTCTTCTGATTTTTTTCTCATTTAGTAATGGTTTGGATTATTTTCCCTTTAAAAATAATAATTGCTTGTGTTCTCCTAGTTTAGTGTGACATAGGCATAAGATTGATGTCAGGTGACTTCCAGCTCTGATATTTATAAAGACTGTAAACTTGGTTAAGTGTCTATCTCCTTAAGCCTCATTTTCATTCTCTGAGAAGTATAAAATAATATCCAATTCTCTGGATTGCTGTGAGAATTTTAAAAAACAATTAGTTATATGAGAAATGTCTCCAAGTGTCTGATTCAGAGTAGGCATTCAATAGATGTTACCATCTGTCTTTTTCCAGTGAGCTAATAATATACAGAGCCTTTCCTTTTTCTCTGTTTGAATTAGGATATAATTGAGATTGTTCTCATTGATTCCAAGTGATTTTTATTTTAGAATATAGGTAATAAAGTTAATTGTAAAATGTTAATAAAAGTAATTAGTCTTCCTGTGGAAAAGTTCCATGTGAAAGATATAATAAATTTTATACCAGTGTTAAAGTTTTAGGCTACAATAATTGAAAAGACTTCTATTAAAAAAAAAAAAACGATTACTGCCTAAAATTAAGGAAAAGATATGGTGGCAATCATTTTTTGCCTGTTTAATCTCAGAGCCATTCTTTGTACCTCTTTTGCTGTGCTTTAAACAATGGGGCTGGCCCATACTCACAGTGTGTTCCCAGGCTGCTATGTGTCAGGTTTCTGGCAGATTCACCCAGTGGGAGACACTGGAAAGAGATCAGGGACAGGAGGGAGGAAGAAGTCAGGCTGTTTTCCCTTCCTTATTGCCACAGATTGTGTCTCCTGCAAGGACTTCCTTCCCTGGCCCCAGCTTCTGCTGGACACCCATCCTCCCAATGACACAGCTCACACTGGGCAGTTCCATGCTGCGGGGTCAGTTCCTGGGGAACAGCCCTGACCTCTGGGCTCTGGTAATGACGCCTCCTTGTAGGAGTTAGTGGCTCCTTGTTGTTACAAATGTCCTCTTTTTCTCTATGCTTTGGCTTCTTGCCCTTCATCACTGTGTGAACGACTTCCTGGATTAAACCCTGTTTATTTGGAATACTTAAATCAGTTTCTACTTTCTTTTTTTTAAAAAATATATTTTTATTTATTTCAGAGAGGAAGGGAGAGGGAGAGAGAGATAGAAACATGAATGATGAGAGAGAATCATTGATCAGCTGCATCCTGCATGGCCCCGACTTGGGATTGAGCTCACAACCTGGGCATGTGCCCTAACCTGGAATCAAACCTTGACCTCCTGGTTTATAGGTCGATGCTTAACCACTGAGCCATGCCAGCTGGGCCACTTTCTAGTTTCTTAACTGGATTCTGACTGATACAGATTTTTTCTCTAAAATTTCAAGTGTTTCCTAGTTTCAGATAATCACAAAAGGTATGTTTTAACATGAATCTCTCATATAGGTAACCATTTTATGTAACGATAACTACCTCTTTACGTTCTGGAAAAAATATATTTTATTCTTGAGTATATATTCTGAGTATAAAAAAACAAATATAAAACAAATTTTTAAGTTAATTACACATACATTGGGATTTCAGATTTACTAAGCTAATTATCAGAAAGTAAGATAAATTAGGGAGAAAAGATGAACGTATGCATACTCATTAAACACTGGCATTTATGTGAGCCTTGGGTTTCTCTTTATTACCTTTTTGGGTGCAATTATCATTAGCATTTCAGTCGCATCTTTAATGAACATTAGAACTACACATACACAGTGGCATGAGTGGTAATGGCAGTCTTTCATTATCCACACAGACTGTAACTTTAAGAAAAATAGCGTACAGAGAGGCTGTGCAGTATTGCTGTACATTTACCCTGGGAGCTAGGAGCTGGCCAGCAATATTCTGGGCCTTGATTTTTATAGCCGCACCTGTGCCTTGTAGGGCAATAATAAAAAGCAATTTGGGACTTTTCTCCAATAAACCAGTTACCTGACTTTGGACACTAACTCTAATGCAACGTAGGCACATTTTTAAAGCATTTGTCTTGTGGTAAACATTGTCCTAGGTGTTAGTGAGACAAAAATCCACAAATAGGAATTTGCTTTTCCCTTAAAGGAATTTATAAACCAGTGGGGCTATACTGGCATGAGGCACATAAATGCACTAACGTTAGGTAGGAGCTAGGACAGATGTATATGCAGGCTGCATAGAAAGGAAGTAAGGAAGTGGTCCTCTTTTTATGGAGGGCCATGCCCAGCTTTTGCAGTGACGAAGTTGACTGGGAGAAGAGCTTGAGGTTTGAATACAAGGCAGGAATTGATGGTTAGCTATAGGAAACTGCTTGGAAGTTACTCTAAGTGTGCATAATAAAGCATCAAGAGCTGAATGAGAAGTTACTTTGGGACCCAGCAAAGGCTGAAGGAGTAGTTAGGAGTATGAAGTCACATGGTTTTGTTCCATAAAATCGAATGAGGGTTGAGGGATTGGTGGTTTGGGAACAGGACCAGTTCTTCAGACTGGGGAAATGGCTCCATTAGAATATTACCATAGGACATATTTTAGGAATGGTGCTAACAAAGAAATGCTCAAATGTGCAGCTCCTGAGAGATCAAGATGCTGGTGGAGGTTGTTTGAACATGTGAGAAGCAATGGGACTTGGGGAGCAGCTGTGGGAGGCTGCGATTGCTGGGCTCAACTGCTGACAGGAGGCATTCATTACTGAGAGGAGCAGCTGTGGAGCACGGAACCCTGGGGAGCCATGGCCTGGAGCTTCCTCAGATTAAGAAGCTACCATGGGAAGCAGCACTTTTGAGTATCATCCTATGGAAACTTTAGAGTCATTCATCCAGCTCCATCATCTTGGCAGCTGGCAATGGTGGAAACACAGTCTAATATATATTGACAAGATTGACAAACTCTTGTTGGAGATTTTTAAATAAAAAATGTTCTCAAACTCTGATACATCCTTCCTGGGCTGATAAAAAGTGTGGCTTTTTGTTTATTTATTGAGGATCATTTTTATCCTAAAAATAGCTATTATACTAGCCAAAACAAGGTGACTTGAGTTTAAATTGAGGAACTATTGCTCAACTGGTATGGCTCAGTGGTTGAGCATTGGCCTATGAATCGGGAGGTCACATTTCTGTCTGATTCATAGTTAGGACACATGCCCAGGTTGCTGTTTCTATCCCCAGTGGGGTGCCTGTAGGAGGCAGCCAACCAATGATGCTCTCTCATCATTGATTTTCTCTCTCTCGCTCTCTCTCTCTCTCTCCCCTTCTTCTTCCCTCTCTGAAATCAATAAAACATATTTAAAAAAATAAATAAATTGAGGGATTCATTTATTCTTAAATCCATGAGAGTATATGTAAAATTTGATATATTTTGATATTTTTCCTCTGGAAAGAATGACTATCATTTTTAATTGTTGTCAGAGTTCCTGACACTAAAACACTATGACATTTTCATCAAGAAGCCAGAAAAGAAGGTCAACCAATGGAGAACTTGGTAACATCTGTCAACAACTTATCTACAAAAGGCCCTGTTGTTTAACTGATGAGTTGTGTAATAATCATGTTGACATGAACTAGCATTACTATGAGGCTTTCTTATTGAAATATCATGGGAAAGAACATATTCTCATGCATTAGTGATTTAATTTACATCTTTTTGAACCAACATAAGCTCAGTTAAAAGGGGGGGGGCGTGGATAGACGCAAAGTAACTTATTTTTATTTTATTTTTTAATTTGGGTGATACAGATGTATGATACAAGGACTTGAGAAAGAAAATCAAATTGGAAAAGTATTTTGATGCTTCACACTTGAGTGAGGCTCTGAGAACTAGTGTGGATACTGTGGAAATGGGAGAAATGGTGTGAAGGGAGAGATGTTAAACTTGTTACTGCGAGCACTTTAATTTTCAAATTATAATGTATCTAGTAATATTTCTTTGTTGAAATCTTATAATGTTGCTAATATCCGTGAAAATCACTCACTCCATCTAGAAAAATTCCATGTGGATTAAGTCACAAGGGAGTCAGTGTACTCTGGTTTAATAGATGCTACATTGCTATGGGTTTCAATTGATAAACTTGACCTTCAATCTTTGCCTATTATATAATTTGTTCCGAGCAAACAATGAAATGAAGTAAAGTGAGTCAGGTTTAGAGTATATTAGTGAATTGGGGTTTGAGTGACCAAGAATGAAATGTCAGAAGAACAACAGAAAGGGGAAGACTCAAATTTGTAAGATTGGCATGCTCATTTTTTTGTAGGTTTAGTGTAAACCTAAAAGAGCGTTTTTAACAGAAATCGCTATGTGTATTTTTCAGAGTAACATACATTTACCCTCTAAGCTCCTGACCTCCTAAGACTCCTGGAAAGAGTTACTTTACATTTTATCTAGACAAATAAAATTGCTCTCAAAGGCATTTATTTAGCTAATGAAAATGCCTTGCAGAGCATTTGAACAATTATTTGAAGGCAGAAAACATACCATGGCCCATCCCATCTCTCATGGAGAGTTGTCAGCTTTGCATACCTTGAAGTATTGTTTCCCATCTCCAAAGGAGACACTGCCCCACTTTCTGAGACTTGGCATGTGGCTGGGATTACTGCAAGGCTTCTGAGCTTGCAGTTCTCACAGCCCACTCGTCTTTGACAGCATGATATGTTCCTCTTTCAACTTCGGAGTACACAGCAGTGCGGTCCCCTTAAAGGCAACCTAACTCAATCTGTGCTTTCTGAAGTGTGGTTTGTTATCCACTTTGGCTGCTGCCAAAATGTGGTATGACTTACTCTTTGCATTTGCATGTAGTTAAAAAATCAACATGGCCTTATGAAGATCAAAGGGAGGGAATATATGAGTCCCCCGACCTTTCAATTCATACACAAGGCTTAAAATATGGAATTAATCAAATAGGAAGAGCGATATATTTCTGAGGCAAAAATTATCCCCTGTTCTGTTTCTTTATGGTAAATGAAGGGGTCAGCCTTCTGGTTCATCACCTTCTGAAAGAATAGGAGTTATTTGTTCTACTTATTATAGAATTGTTATATTACTGTTCAAAGATAACTGAATATACCAGTTTGATTTAATATGCTCCATAAATTTTCAGTTCTCTCCTTGTCCCACTGCAGTACTTAACATCCCATATTATCACCATGGTGATATTTATGAGCAGCCATAGGCACCAAATGCTGTGCAGTGCCCTCTGCCTACTGTGGCCTCAGTCCTCTCTGACTATTCCATAAAATTAAGAACACCGACACAGCTAGAGATGTAAAGGTCATACATATACACATGAAACATCAAGAAGAAAATTTTACATCAATCTCTACCTTTCTCTCTTTTCCTGACTACTATCAAGCAAATATTCAAAAATCGCCCATCCTTTACAGACCCATGAAATCACTTTGTTTGAGCCCAGACTGAAAACTTTGTAGATAGCTGAATAAAACACTAGGCCTACCATTTGGAATAGTCTAATGAAAAGAATTGTGTGTACTTGAGATAGAAAAATCTCTGGTATTTGGTATTCTGACTTGATGGCTCTACATGTATCTTTACATTTTGATTGTTTATTGATGAATGGGACATTTTTTAAGGATCTCCACATCACCTGGAATTTTACCACAAATAGGTAGTTACCTAACATTGTGGTCGTTAGTAAGGAAAAATAAGGGAATTTGTTTCTAATAACATTCATTTTGTTTTGCAGTTTGTAATTTATTTCATTTTAAAATTTAAAAAAATATAAAGACTGTCATAGCTGGTTTTGCTCAGTGGATAGAGCATTGGCCTGTGGACTGAAGGGTCCCAGGTTTGACTCCAATCAAGGGCACGTGCCCAGGTTGCAGTGGGGGCATGCAGAAGGGGGGCATGCAAGAGGCAGCCAATCGATGACTTTCTCTCATCATTGTTGTTTCTATCTCTCTCCTCCCTTCCTCTCTGAAATCAATAAAACTATATATTTAAAAAAGATCTGATTTAAAAAAAGAAAAGAATTTAAAAATCCTATATAATAAAAGGTTAATATGCAAATCGACGGAACAGCAGAACAGTTGTTATGACGTGCACTGACCACAAAGGGGCAGACACTCAACACAGGAGCTTGCCCCTGGTGGTTGGAGCACTCCCACAGGGGGAGCACTGCTCATCCAGAAGCCCTGAGATGGGCTCATGGCTGGTCAGTGCAGAGGCGATGGTGGGAGCCTCTCCTGCCTCTGCAGCAGTGCTAAGGATATTCTACTGACACCCAATTGGGGAGCGGGCCAAAGCTGTCAGTCGGACATCCCCCAAGGGCTCCTGGACTCTGAGAGGATGCAGGCTGGCTGAGGGACCACCCTGCTAGTGCACAAATTTAGTGCACTGAGCCTCTAGAGTGTGTGTGTGTGTGTGTGTGTGTGTGTGTGTGCGCACGCGTGTGTGTGTGTGGACTTACGGAATATTTGTTGATAGGTAATGGGTTTTTAAACAAATGATTAGATTTTGAATATCTCTCTCTAAATAGCAGCCTAGCCAGAATGGCAAGCAAACCCTTCATGGCCTGCTCCCCCCAGTGCAACAATGGTGCTCCCTCTCCTCTCCTTTGCCCAACTTTACTTTATGAATGTACTAAACATTTTGCTGTTCTCAAACAATTCCGGTGTTTCATATCTCTACATTGTTGTTTCTTCTTGAATACCTCTTCCTTCCCTTTAATTAGAATCAATCACCTCTTTTCTGAGTCCTCTTTGACCCTTTCCTCCTTCTATCATAGTCCAATATGTTAATATGTCTGTGCTTCAGGCCAAAATATAAACCACATGAGAATAGGCAACATGCTTTATTTATATTTAATAAATATTTTCATAATGAATTAATTTATTTGAGCATAACTAATATGAGTCAGCTAATAGAATCATGCTTTGTAGAGAAAATGGCTTCTCCAAAAGTATGATGCCATCACTGATGCTTACACAATGGAAAGGGCTAAAGTGTTACATTAGGACATCTGGATCTGGGGCTTGGCTCTCTCTTAGTCTCTGTGTAAACTCAAGATGAAGACACTTGATCTTTTGGGAGGCCTTGTGGATAATGAAACCTATATATTACAGCATTACCTTTAAAATTAAGAGATGAAATGTATTAAATATTGAACACTGTCAGTACTCAATGAATGATGCTATTATTACTATTTGTAATGGAAGTCTTTTAAGACATTTGTATGGGTGTTCATAGTTACTAAAAAAAATCAATGACTTAACTCCTCGGTTACTCCTCTGCAATGTCACTCTGTCTCCTTTAATAGATGTACAGAAGATCATCTGTACAAATATTAAATGCTGGTTTCTCTAACTTTCAGGTTTTAGGTGTTTTTGTTTTGTTTTGTTGTTGTTGTTTGGTGGAGTGGGATGACAGCACAGCATAGAAAAATGCATATGCCAAGCCAGTTTTCCCTTTGTAATGACAAAAGATTCTTGTTAAACCTAAATTTGTTAAAATGCCACCCAGTCACTTTATTAGAATTGATGAAATTTTTGCCAAATTCTTAATTTTAAATCAGTCATCTCCCAGCCCAACAAAGCAATGAAAAAAAAAAAGACATTATTGTGTGGCCTCTAACTTTTGTAATAACATAGTAATTACAGACTGTTAATGCCCAGATTTCAGGATCCCCAAAAGACCACCAGGGAGCCAGCCGTGTCCGATGCAAAAGCAAAGAGTCTTTTATTCAAACCCGGGCTTGGCTCTCCTACCCTCCTTACTGGCACAGCAGCAAGTGGCAGAGGGTGAGGTAGCCCGGTGGGAAGAGGAGTTTTATAGTAAGGGGAGGAGAGGGGACTGTGGGCCCCGCCGATTGGCCAGGCGCAAGTCGGTGTCTTGTTACACAGGATGTGGTCATATCTATGATGCGCACTTCCCTTGATTGTCATTGGTTAGTTTAAAGAAATCCTAGGTGTGGCTAGCAGAGGCTTGGGCTTCTTCTGGAAAGGAGCTCTTTGCTGAGCACATGGCTCTGCCCAAAAATGGAAGATTCAGGGCAAGATGGAGGGCGTAGCCCTTGCCCTTTCACAGACCATATTGTTGGAAATACTTTTTAAAAATTTATCTTTATTGTTGAAAGTATTACATATGTCCACCTTTATCCCCGTTGATTCACTCCAGCCCGCATGCAGCCACCCACCCCCAGGAGTTCACCATACTATTGTCTGTGTCCCTGAGTTATGTATATATGCATATAAGTTCTTTGCTTTTGATGCCACCTAAAGGAAGAGAAAGTACTTAGTAGTAGTCAAAAGTCTTTTGCATACACAATGGTGATCACGAACAATAGCCAGAATAAGAAGACAAGAGCAAATAAATCCAACTGCTAAAATAGGCAATAAGATGTGCAGATTTTATAGTGAAATGATGGCAGCATGGGTCTCTGTATGGAACTACTCAAAAGGGAAGCAAACTGTTTTCTTAATATTTTGATATTAAGACATAAAGAGAGTCATTATGAGAGAGAGAGAGAGAGAGAGAGAGAGAGAGATAAAGAGAGAGACTACATTAGACTGTGGTATTTCCCAGCTCCTATATCCCATCAGAACACTATGCAAAAATTATTTTCAAGGAAGAACCATATTTTTCCATAGGACCAAGTAGTAGTGCTGTAGTACTTAGATGTTTGTGGAAAATTATAGAAGTAATAAACTAAGACCTCTGAACTGCTGCAGAAAAGACAGAGGGGGCTTGCATTTAATGGTAAATGGGACAGACAGCACCAAGTAATAGCATCAAGTTTAAAATCATATATAAGGTGGGCTGACTGAATGAATCATAATGATTTAAAGCAGTGGTTCTCAACCTGCCTAATGCCACGACCTTTTAATACAGTTCCTCATGGTGTGGTGACCCCCAATTTCATTGTTAAAAATTGAACATAATTAAAGCATAGTGATTGATCACAAAAACAATATGTAATTATATATGTCTTTTCCGATAGTCTTAGGCGACCCCTGTGAAAAGGGTCGTTCTACCCCCAAAAGGGTCGCGACCCACAGGTTGAGAACCACTGATTTAAAGCATCTGGTCTTCATTGCCTGGACCGCTACCATAATCAGCAGATGTTCCATACTCTTGGGAAATTAATAGCGGAGAAGGGAACATAAAACCATAGTGTAGTATTTAAAAAATAAATCTTGACTTAATTTGTAAAGATTTTGCACCCCTATAAATTCATTTCGTATGAATTTCCAAAAGTTTTGATTAATGTGGAAAATCTATGTGCCTATTTCTCTTTGCTTGGCTTAGTTGTTTTTTTTTTAAATTAAATTGTCAGATTTCTTTATAAGTATTATTTTTTGTTCTTATTGTCTCCTGAGAGGGAGCCTGTAGAAATTTTATGACATGCTTTGGAAATCCAGAAGCAAGTGATATATCCAGTTAATTTATGCAATTGCAGCAATAATGTTGTGCCTCATTTACTTTTCTGTTAAATATGGATGGAAGAAAAAATAAGGTTGATCATCCATTAATGTAGCAATTACCTACATTTTGACTGTTGAAGTAAAGGATGGATCAAGTCTGTCTGTGATGTTAATGGGTGCCCTGCCAGTATCTTCTTACAGGATATAGATAGTGCTCAGGTTGGTTCAGAAAGAGTTAATTCTTACTCAGGTTTGGTGTCTCAATATCTTATTCTAGATTGACCATAAACTCTGATCTCAAGGGTCAGAAGTATCTCACAATCTTCTCAAAGAAATTAGAATGTCTTTGTTTTAAATTTAGCATTTGTTATGTTAATGAAGAGGATGTTGGTATTGTGATCAGATCTTCACAGAGAAGCTTATACCACTGAGGGATTAGAGACAGGCCATAAAAATGTCTTGCATACACCAAGGGGTATACTTACTTATCAGTTTTTGAGCATTTCTTTTTTTTTCCATTTTCCCTTTTTTTAGGAGAAACATTTTGTGTTACCAGAGTTTACAACCATGTGTTAATGACTGTAAAATAAAATTCGGGAATGGCAGCTCTATTTTTTTCTTTTGTGTGTATGTGCCATCTATTCCTTTGTTATGAAAGATTAAAAAGTGCTGAACAAGTAGAAAGAAAATAATTGGAAATGAAATAGGGTAAAATGAATAGGAAAGAAAAATTCTAATCAGTTGATGAAGGCATGTCATTTGGCATTGGATCTTCTTTCAGTTTTACATATTGTCTCAGCCTTCACAATCTAATCTCTAAGATTGAGAAATCCCAAAATAAGAACATGGAATATCACTCAAAAATATGCGTTTAGAAGTGACATCATGTGGGCTCCTTTTCTTTCTTGTCCACTCTAAATAAGAGTAGAAAATGTAATGTAGGCACAGATAGTTTTCATATTTTAGTAAATATATGAGGTTAAAAATATATGAATTTAGCATCTAATGTATACTTTTAAAACTACTCAAATTGATAAAAATTCCCTCCAGAGAACTGCATTGAGTCACATGTATCCAACAATTATAACTACTGTTAAAGATATGAGAGAAAAATAAAATTATTGTTAATAGTGAGATTTGGAATTATTATAAGGTATATGAAAATATTCTATCTAAAGTAAATATATATATATATATATATATATATATGTAAATGAAATACACTCTCCTCTGCAATATATATATATAGTAAATACATATACATATAAAATAAAAGCAGTTATTTTAAATCATAGCATCTGTGGTAGTCAGAATAATGGTCTCCAAAGAGTCCATGTCCTGATCCCTGGAGTCTGTGAATATGTTACTTTACATGCAAAAGGAATTAAGGTTGCAAATGGAAATAAGATTGCTTATTAGCTGAACTTATAATAGAAAGTTTGTCCTACATTATATGGGTAAGTTCAATGAAATTACAAGGATCCATATAAATAGAAGACAAAGATGGAAAATAAGGTCAAGCCCTGCCCGGGTACCTCAGTTGTTGGAGCATTATCCCGAGATGCCAAGTTTGCGGATTTGATCCCCAGTCAGGACACATACAAGAATCAACCAATGAATACATAAGTAAGTGTAACAACAAATCCATGTTTCTCTCTCTCCTCAAAATTCAATCCTAATATTTAAAAACCCTGGGTCCATCACATCCACAATGAGCAGAGACTCAATTTAAGTCCCAGGCTGCACATGCAGCAGGCTCTGGTGGGTGGAGACTTGTGGCAGCCCTTGTGACAGTGGAGACAGGGATGGGGGAGGCGGGGCCAGCACTCACACTCACAACCACACACATGCACAGACACACACAGCGCCCAACAGCTCACAGACTTTTCTCCCTTTCTTTCCCTCCCTCCCAGCCTGCTCTCAGAGCCTCTCTCAGCATGAGGAAACAAAACAGACTGGGCCTGAAGAGGCCTGAATGGAAGGGAGGGCTGGTAGAGGGTGGAGCGGCCCCCACTGGCCCCATCTCCTCCCAGCTGGGAAAGAGGAAGAGGGACACAGGGAGGCTGGGAGGCCTGGAGGACTGCTGAGAAAAACAAAGCGAGATAGAGACTTGGAGAGACTGGAATAGAGAGATGGAAACAAAGCAGATTGAGCCTGAGAGGTCTGGATGGAAGGGAGGGCTGGAAGAGGGTGGAGCAGCCCCTACTGGCCCCACCCCCTCCCAGCCAGGAAAGAGGAAGAGGGACACAGGGAGGCTGGGAGGCCTGGAGGACTGCTGAGAAAAACAAAGCGAGATAGAGACTTGGAGAGACTGGAATAGAGAGATGGAAACAAAGCAGATTGAGCCTGAGAGGTCTGGATGGAAGGGAGGGCTGGAAGAGGGTGGAGCAGCCCCTACTGGCCCCACCCCCTCCCAGCCAGGAAAGAGGAAGAGGGACACAGGGAGGCTGGGAGGCCTGGAGGACTGCTGAGAAAAACAAAGCGAGATAGAGACTTGGAGAGACTGGAATAGAGAGATGGAAACAAAGCAGATTGAGCCTGAGAGGTCTGGATGGAAGGGAGGGCTGGAAGAGGGTGGAGCAGCCCCTACTGGCCCCACCCCCTCCCAGCCAGGAAAGAGGAAGAGGGACACAGGGAGGCTGGGAGGCCTGGAGGACTGCTGAGAAAAACAAAGCGAGATAGAGACTTGGAGAGACTGGAATAGAGAGATGGAAACAAAGCAGATTGAGCCTGAGAGGTCTGGATGGAAGGGAGGGCTGGAAGAGGGTGGAGCAGCCCCTACTGGCCCCACCCCCTCCCAGCCAGGAAAGAGGAAGAGGGACACAGGGAGGCTGGGAGGCCTGGAGGACTGCTGAGAAAAACAAAGCGAGATAGAGACTTGGAGAGACTGGAATAGAGAGATGGAAACAAAGCAGATTGAGCCTGAGAGGTCTGGATGGAAGGGAGGGCTGGAAGAGGGTGGAGCAGCCCCTACTGGCCCCACCCCCTCCCAGCCAGGAAAGAGGAAGAGGGACACAGGGAGGCCTGGAGGACTGCTAAGAAAAACAAAAAGAGACAGAAACTGGGAGAGATCAGGCCAGCAGGGGAGGGCAGTTAGGGATGGTCAGACAGGCAGAGGCAGTTGGGGGCGAGATCAGGCCAGCAGGGGAGAGCAGTTAGGGGCAGTTTAGGGATGATCAAGTAGGCAGGCAGAGAGGTTAGGGGCAATCAGGCAGGCAGGCAGAGGAAGTTAGGTGCAATCAGATAGGCAGGCAGGCAGGCGAGTGGTTAGGAGCCAACAGTTCCAGATTGTGAGAGGGATGTCCGAATGCTGATTTAGGCCCAATCTCCAATTGGACATCCCCCAAGAGGTCCCCAATTAGAGAGGGTGCAGGCTGGGCTGAGGGGACCCCCTCATGCACAAATGTCATGCACTGAACCACTAGTTAAAAATAACAGAAAAGAAAATGAGATCAAAATGATTTGATGTGAGGACTGACTTATCTTTGAACATTGAGGAAGGGGCCAAGAGCCAGTGACTGTGGCCAGCCTCTGGAAGTTAGAAAAGATAAGGAAATGCAGACCAGCCTACACCTTGATTTTATCCCCATAAGACCAGTTTTTGGACTTCTAAACTATAGAACTATAAGATAATAAGTGTATTTGATGCCTTAAGGCGCAGTTTCTGGTAATTTTTTGCAGCAGCTACAGACAACTAATATGTCAGTTGTGTGTGTTTAAGTGATTCCTATATGCCAGATACCATGCAAACTGCTTAATTTCCATTATGTTATATATAATCAATACAAATCACAAAAATAATAAATATTGTAGTTACTACTCTTTATGAACAAGGAAATTATGGAAAGGAGCTCTTGTAGGTTTGAAATTAGACAAAATAATGTAAATAAGAAGTATCAGAGCCAGGATTCAAATTAAAAACTGACTACAAAATTTATGCCTTAAATTTCTGATTTGTCAATATAGCTTTTACCAAGCTTACTTGGCACTATTTCTTCATTTTTGCATTTCTCTGCAACTATACCTGTTTATGTTTAGAATAGGTAATACAATGGAAAGAGACTATACTTAAGATTCTAACCCCAAATTTGCTATTAAATATCCATATAACCTAGATAAGCAGTTTTGTGTTTCTTACCCTCAATTCCATCAGGTATTTATGTCCCCCAAACAGCCCCCACACTCATGGGACTTAGTGTCCACTATTTAGCTTTATTCATGCTTATAGTTAAAAATGTTTTTGCATTTATTCTTATTTGCATTATTTACATTTCCCTAAGTACCATGAACAGTTATCATTATCCCCATCCTATATAATAATAGCCTACTATGTAAATCAATCGAACAGCGGAACAACTGGCTGAACAACCAATTGCTATGATGTGCACTGACCACCAGGGGGCAGATGCTCAACACAGGAGCTGCCCCCAGCTCTCAGACCCCAGGCCAGCTAATGTGGGTGCCAGTGGGGGGCCTCCCCAATAGCCCCCTGGTTGCCCCACAAAGAGAGGCAACTGGTGGTAGCAATGAGGGGTGAGGCCAGTGAATGGGTGGTGCCAGGCCAGTCAATGCAGGTGCCAGCAGGGGCCCCTCCATCACTGGCCCCACAGATTGGCCCTGATCACCGGCCAGGCCTAGGGACCCTACTTGTGCACAAATTCCATGCACTGGGCCTCTAGTTTTACATATAAGAGAATACCAGAGCCAGGTCTTTAAAGGATGTGATCTACCTCTTGAGTAAATAGTACAATACAAAATTCTTCCAAAATGCTTTATTTTTATACAAATCTAAGAATTGAAAAAATTAGTATATTGCCTGTAAATACACACTTTAATCAAAAACATTGAAGCAATGTCATTGATTAACATAGTGCCTTAGTTTTTCTTTGTAAATGTTTGATATGTTTACATCTGGAGAAGGATTTCAATGAAAGTAAACCAATAAAATGATTATTTCTCTTGCTAAGGTGGTGCTAATACTTGAATATACTTTACTAAGGCTCAAAGATAGTCTTAGACATGGTCTCTTAACTTACTCCAGAAGCTTAGGATTTTGTCAAATAAACTGAATGTAACTTTGAATGTAATTTCACTTATTAATTGATTAGAATGGTAGGCAGAGCTGTAAAACAGAAATAGAATGGATTTTTTAGTCAAATTACGTGGACTTCAATTCCCACTCTACCATGATTAACATTGTACCTTCAGTGAAAAATTTCAAGTTATAATCAGGCAGGGTCAGTTTAATCATCTGTAAAATGAGGATAATCAGGCCTGTCTTTGAGGGTTCTTGGTACCTAATAGGCATTCAAGTATTTCATTTAAATTGCACCTTTAAAACTGGTTTTGACTACAAGCCTTTCTAAGTATTCCAGTATTTAAATCTTCACACTTCAATTTTAGTTGCTTGTTTGCTTATGTACCCACTGGGTTCTCAGTGTCTTAAAGGTTGGGATGATGTGTTACTTGAAGTTTATCATCAGCATTTAGCATGGGGTCTGGCCTCCAGTAAACATTTGTTAAATATTGGTTGAATGCGTGAGAATCATCACTGAAAGTCCTTTGGCTAAATTATAATGTCTGATTTTGTGAAGTTACTTTTAAAAATCAGTAATGAGGAAAAAAACCTTTAAAAATAAAACCAAGGTGTGCTATCCTACTCCATCGAGTTTAGTTTTAATGCTTTTCCTTTTTTTTTTTCTGTAAGCATCTAATCATATGATAAACTCCGCTGAATCTATAATACACTTAAGTAAATCCTCCACTATTTATAGTCTATGCATACCTACAATAAATGACTTTGATTAAATATATTTAATAATGTTGATGTAATATGTGCTTTCTTTTTGTGTTAATATATCTTTCAAACACCTCCTCAATATTAACATATTGATTCAGTATTTACAATGTTTGTGAAGTCTAACTTATTTTTAAATCTGTCCAAGAGAGACATACATTTGGAACTAACAAGATAAATCTTATATAGATTTGTGTAAAGTGGAACAAAATAAATATTCAGAAGTCTAAAAATCACATAAAAACCCCTTTCTAGTTAAAACTGACAATTTATTACTCTCTTTCATTGTGGGTATTTGAATGGGATGTCAGTTTTGGTTATAAAATTAACTCACTAATGTCAGCCACTTTTATCATCTTGTCCTAGCTCAGAACAAAAAGAACAGGATAGAAGAAAAATTTTATATATAATTTAGAAGTGATTTGGTGAGATCAACCAAACAATAACAAAGCAATCATGTTCAACAAACATCAGAACATTAAAAGGCTGTTTTATTCCCGGATATATCTTTGAAGAAATATAAAGTTGTATTTTTACAATCATTTCCAGTTTCCTCTCACTCTTTCATTTCCAATTCTATTTTGCCTGATTTGTGGAATACTTTATGAAAGAACAAACACCAGCTATTTCAAATGGGCTTCTGCCCATGTGCGCTATACATGACAGCATGAAGCAATGCCTTCTCTAAAGCCTACTCTCTATAAATTAATCATTGCATCTTTCATCTTTAGGATTATGTCCTCAGGGCACTGTAGCGTAGACTTAATTGTTTTGAAAACCTCGCAAGCAATCCAAAGGGAATTCTCCAAGTATCTCAGCAGCAAGAGTCTTTAAACTTCAAATAACATTACTGGGAGTTCCAAGTTTAAAATCCCGAGTGCTTCCAAATGAGTTGTCCTTTGTCAACAGTGTTAAACTTTGCACTATTTAAACATATATATGTATGTAATAAATGAGGGCATATAAGTTGGCTTATGTTCTTAGATTTGAGAAAAGAAAGGAAATAGAAATAAACTAAAAATTATTTAGTGTCTACATTGGCAACAATAGCAAACAACAACAACAAAACACATGAGTTAGTTTGGAATAGAGAAAAGTAATAATATATGCTGCTCTGAGTGATTAATAACTGTGGCATTGATTAGATGAACTTGAGATAATAGAACTTATGCATAGAAGTTTTAGACATCAACTGTCTCAATTCACAGCTATGGGCACTAATACTCATATTAGTTGAATGATTTTGGTAGCTATAGGGTAGCAAGGAGTCAAGTAGATCTAAATTTAAAATCTGTTCCTGCCTCTTCCTAATTGGAGGAACTCTTGCAGCCTCCTTTCTTCAACCTTTTGAGGCTCATTACCTATCTCTGAGGATGTTATATGGGTTCTGATACCTTTAAGACATTTAAGTATGTGACTGGGTTCCTGTCAAAGATGGAATGTTCATTTCATGTTAGTTGCTTTCCCTTTCTGCTCTTCTCTTCTCTTTGTCTGGAGTTCTTTCAACTCTAGCACCTTTGCTAGAACTGGTCTATGCTTGCATTAAACCTTGCCATAATTCAGACGTATAATTGTGGTTATACTTTTTGAAATGTTTGCATTAAATTAGAATGAAAACTGTGCTACAAAAGATTCTAAGGCATCCTACATAATAAAGAGGTAATATGCAAATTAACCCTAATAGGGGTGCAGTTGGGAGTGATTAGGCTGGCAGGGTGCAGTGAAGGGTGACAAGGCTGGTGGCGGGGGGAGTTAGGGATGACCAGGCCAGCAGAGGGTGTCAGGGGCAACCAGGCCAGCAAGGGGGGTGCAGTAAGGGGTGACCAGGCCAGGGGGGAGCGGTTAGGAGCAACAGGGCCGGCAGGGAGTGGGCAGCTGGGGGTGACTTGGCCGGCAGTGGGGGGTAGTTAGGGCTGATCAGACCAGCATGCAGAGACAGTGAGGGGCGATCAGGCCAGCAGAGGGGGGGCAGTTAGGGGCAACCAGGCGGGTAGGCAGGTGAGCGATTAGAAGCCAGCAGTCCAGGATTGTGAGAGGGATGTCCAACTGCCAGTTTAGGCCCGATCCCCAGCAGTTGGACATCCCCCAAGGGGTCCTGGATTGGAGAGGGTGCAGGCTGAGTTGAGGGGATCCCCCATGCACGAATTTCATGCACCAGACCTCTAGTGTTGTATATAAGAGACTCAGTGATTATTTCATATGGTCCTAACTGGTGTCTTTTTTTTTTCAGATTCTTCCTCAGATAATTTTGCATCTATTCCAAATCATTTAATTGATATTTGTAACAATGGGTAATTCAAAGTTTTGGCCAATCATATTATCACAAATTAGAGCCAATAAGTGCCAACTACTAAGGCGATACAGTAATGAAAACAGAGAATAGACCTAGACATTACTTTTAAATCTGCATGAAAGTGCTCTCTTTGAGCAACATTTTTCATCTCCATTAAATCAGAAACAGTATATTCTATAAATAGTGATCATCCCTTTTAGTTTAAACTTTTTCACATAAAATTAAGTGCAGGTAGACAGTAAGAGGACTGACCATGAAGGTCAAGAACCAAGACAAAATGACTGATCTCTAACAATTTCCCTGGAGTTCACCAGAGTTAACCAGCAGGCTGGTGGCAGTAACAATCAAAGCAAGAAAACAAAGGGAGAGTCTTCTGAATTGCAATTGACTTCCTGATGAGTTCCTTTACTAATTGCTTCTTAGGGCTAGGTAAGAGTTAGGTGTAGCTAAGAGATAGAAACCAGTTTAGCTCTAGAAACACTTTCTGAAATCCAAGTTATCAAGATGCCAAGTGTATACTTCACCTTGTACTATATATTTTTTTGTTAGTTTTTATTTTGGCAGAGGGAAAGAAAAAATTAATAGTACATATTTCTAGTGAGCTTTCAACATGTCATTTTTGTAAATTATACATGTGTTGTAATGTTCCTGCTCTCTTTTCCCATGAGCATAACGTGTTAAATCGCTTATTATCTCTGGCTTAATTTCTCTGGAAAGCAGTGATCAGTGGATCCCGCTTTAAGCATATTCTCTTTTTTGTTAGCTTTCTAGTTTTTCCTTTATTAGAGAGGCTATCCCAAACTATTGCTAAATTCAGAGCTACATTTTACTTCATTAGCTCTATCAATACAGTAAAGGACTAGTTAATGACCAATGAATTTCATATTGTTTAACTTAATAAGTAATCTTCATGATTTTTATTAGTATTGATCATATTTACATTGTTCTAAGAATTAGATTCTGCATAAGAGGAAAATGTCAACTACATATGAATTTCCTTGATATGAATAATAAAGACATGTTTGTAAAATATATAAGGTACCTTGGATTTGTCAAAATATGATTTTAAAATAAATGAACTATATCTAAACACAGCTTTTTAAGAAAAAATAGTTAACTTTTCGTTTTGTGTCTGCAGACAAGTAAGCATTAAAAACTGAATTGAAAACTAAATCAAAGAATAACATCATAACTGACACTAAGTACTTTTTCAAAAGTCTCAACCAAAATATTGGATCAAATATCTTTATTCTTAAGTTACAGACTGTGGAAACAAAACAAACCAGTTAGCTATACAAAATGTCCTGGTTAAAGAAGAAAAATATTTCACAGTCCTTTGAGAGCATTCTAATTATGGAGAGAATTAAGGTGGCTGCTGTAGCATTCATTCAGAAGTTGTATTTGGAATGAATTGAATTACTACTGTCTCTATTGGTAGTAAGGACTCACAGGCAAGCTGCAGTCTTGGGTATGGCACATGTTAGATCCACACTGCTGATGGTAGGGTCACGTAATCTTGCTTTTCTGAGCAAATGTGTGTGTTGATAGTAAAATTGCCAGATGCCACCATCATCTACATTGTGAGCTCTTTCTAGACAACATATTGAGGGGGTAGGTACCAAATGAGTAGAAATACTAATAAACATGATCATTCTTTAATGAGTTTGCTTGCAGAAACAGGCAGTTGTATAGAGATTGGCTTATACAAATTTCCAGGCAGACATTACTTTTCTTTTTAAGAAGAGACTGTTAGTCTTGCCAAGTCCTATATTGGAAGAGACATAGAGATAAATCTTGAATGACAGTGTTCAAAAGTTTAAGGAACATTGCTACTATATTAAGTTATATTACTTTATCAGACTTTCTGTCTCTACCATGGCAATTGTATTATCTTTCATTTAAGAATGATAGTGTTGTATAGTACCATAAGGCAAACTCAATTAGATTTTGGAAATTGTACCACAATTGTCAAGCATTTCTGTCCAGTTATGTAGATGGGCACATAGAAGTTATTAATCAAGCTGTTTTATAATTTGTAATATACTTTCTTCATCAATATTATAATTTTAGTAAGTAGTACCTACTTGAAATCACATTATTAATAAGCATGCCCAAGCCCCCTCTTTTCATTTTCATGTAATGCTGATAAATACAGTTGCTGTCCTTAGTGATGGAATCACAATTGCTTTTGTTCCCCGAGGCACTGCTTCATACTGAATTTCATTTTGGGTAGATAAAAGATAGACTAAAGGATTTTAATATAATACATAGCAGAATGATGACATGGACTCATCATAATAAGCTCTTGTATTGTATAAATAGGGAAGCAAAGTAATAAATCAATTGTTATTAAATGAACAAATATGACTGATACAAATTATAAGGCCAGAACTTTGTTTCTGTACACTAACATTAAACTCAATAAATAATAGCATGCCTATCACATATCTGCCTGGTTACAGAAAAGGAAAATAATTATAATTAGATAGATAGATAGATAGATAGATAGATATAGATATAAATATAGCATCCCTCAAAGTAAGAGAAAAAAATAAAATGGAAATGTATTTGGATACATACCAAACTCCATAAATGATCACTCTTGTCACATGATTAAATACATAACCTTAGTCAAGGAAATTTTACGACATCTCTAGTTGAAAGATTGAGGTCAAAATGGTGCTCTTTGACTGATCTAAGACTAACAATATCTGACATATTAAATATCTTAGTTGAAATGCTATCATCATATAACAATTTTTTTGTCAAGTTTGGTTAATGTTTTATAAAGTGAAGTGCATAAAAATAGCATTGAAAATAAAATTCCTGCTTTAATTATCTGGAGAGCAAAATAATTTTAAGCTAAATAACATTTCTAATTCAGTAAACATACTAAAAATATGAGCAGAAATAAAATGATTAGATATCACCACAGTGGTATCAAAAGTCAACAGTGCCTCTATGGGTGTACAACAGTGAACTTGGGCTTAAGTAATAGTAATGTGAAGAGAACTTGGTTTTCTAATTATTCAACTAGGTCTCTGGAGGTTTACATATTATGGATTGTTTCCTCCTTTTTATTTGATGTAAAAATCCTAGACTTAACAGAAGTAAATTTCATAGATAGATAAAAAATAAAAATGGAAAGCTAATAAAAGAGGATTAATCATAGTATTTCAATAATTCATTAGTATGTCCTAGACTCAATAGTTGTTTTTTCTTTTTTTGTTTAACTAACATAGTTATTATCACAAGAACACATGGAAACATAATCTACAAATGAAGCTCACCCAGAAAAATACTAACTTTTTATAATTTAATATGTATATGAAAGTATATTTAATGTCTTTATCAGATGACTTTAGTGTAAAAAAATGAGTGTTAAAGTCAGATGGATCTGTGTTGAAATAACTTGTTTACACATTATGTGAATATTAATCAGGAAATATTTTAAACATATTAGTACTGCTTAGCTATGATGATGATGATGATGATGATGATGATGATGATGGTGATTATATATTTTCTTTCACTCTTCTCTATTTTATACCTAAATACAATTAGAGCCTAGTGATAGATCTTGTTTCTCTGTTTCAGAGTCTCTTCACTTCAATATATCTTCCCCAGTTAAAATTAATATTATTTAAACAAAACAGCTCAATATGTACACAATAATTCTGTACATATTGAGAGATAAGTTAAGCAAATAAATGTGCTATCTTTAGCTTCTATAATTGTGGTTACAGCTTAAATCTTATGTTCCCTCTTAAAAGTTATTAAAACATGCAAACATTCTTTTCTCATATTAATTGGAGCCCTGCCCTCATTTTCCAGTACATAGTTGGCTACCCTGCAAGTTAAATAACTCTAATTATTAAGATTCAAAACATTACATGTATCAGTGAAGGCAATTAAGATGATTTGAATATTATTAAATGAAAATGAACTATTTCTGTTTCCAAAAACTAAATAAATATGCTTAGGGATTTTTACATTGTTAAATTGCCTCAAAAATAATTGGACAATTCAACATAATAAAGTGAATGCAATAAATAATTTTAATTCATAACAATAAGTAATGTGCTTATTTGCATGACTTGGATAAAGAATGTATTGTGTAAATACTAAACAGAGACTAATAGGGGAAAGCATAGGTTATTATACTTCTAAACCTCTAGTTCATAAGTTATGTGATTAAATGTGGTCTAACTCTACTGTAGCATCTAATATAAGAGTTCTTAAACCCCTGGCTGTTATCATTGTGAGGAAATCCTCATATATCAGGTCAAAGAAACTACTTAGGACTTTCCTTAAGCAGGACTGCATACTAAATAGCATGCTGTAATATTTGGTCGGAAGTAGAAAAAATAGAAAACTACTTGAGCAGACAGTGCAACGATGAGGGTTTTTTGGTTGTATCGAACCCAAATGTTTTCCTTCACAAGCCCCATTTTTTCTGTAGCCCTTTGGGAAGCCCTCAAGTACTCCAATAACTATCCTATTGGAAGGACATAAGGAGGGCTGCAGGGCCAGAGAAAAATCAGCACCAGTGAGAGAGGTTCTTTGGCCAGTAGTACTGTTATTTGGACACTTGGTGGAAGAAAACGTTACTACATGTTTGATGAGCTCCGGAGGAAACTAAATGGGAACAATCTGGAAAATTTCAGACAAACCTGCTATGAAAAGGAATAAAATGGCTTCTGACCAGAATGGAGTAGCTCTAACCTATTTATACAAAAACCCTGGGTGTAACGCGTCACATCTGAGGCTCTACCAACCAGAAGGAAGTCAGTCCTGCAGGGGTCGTCTTGGCGACAACTGTTTCCCATGAGGGAGAGATTTGAGGCAGGAACCGGCCCTTAGAGAGTGGGCGCACTGAGTCCTGGGTCATGTTGCCAAGGGCTGCACCCTCCCCCAGCTGTTTCCCAGGAGGCCTGAGGGAAGAACCCACCCTGGGAGTGCCCAGCAGCAGTCAGACCTGGGTTGTTGAGGCAGAGGCCATGGTGTGGTAAAACTCTGGGTCTGGTCCAACAGGGGGCGTGGCCGGCCTTCAAACCAGACCCTGACAGTAGGGAGGAGGGAACCCCATTCCTCACAGAATCTGCTGTTGCATACCTTGCTGTCAGTGGCCTGCCAGCCAGGAACCCCATTCACCTGCGCCCCGGACGCTGACAGGAGGGAGGAGGGAGCCCCATTCCTCACGGAATCGTCTGCCAGCTAGGAATTCTTTTCACCTGCATATCTGTATAAAGTTTTAATACATTATATTAGAGGTCGTG
>NW_006299719.1:3079511-3082091 GCF_000327345.1 Myotis davidii
ACTGCAGTGTGTGGGCCTGGGCAGGTGGCTCTCGGCTCTGGATCTATTATTGAAGCTACCTTTGGAAATACTATATCTATAGATAATATTAAAAATATATCTAAACATGCAATTCTTTGCAAAAAATGAGCACGTTCAAAAAGTAAGTGAAATTTTGGATATACTTGGAGATTGTCACACACATTTGAGTGATGATTCCATTGATTCAACAGATGATGCTGAAAAGGAAAATTTTGCCATTGAATTTCTTAATAGTATTATTCCTTTGGGAATACTGTATCATAAATTAAAATTGAAAGTGGGTGCAATCATAATGCTATTGAGAAATCGCAATAGTAAATGGGGTCTTTGTAATGGTACCAGATTTATTATCAAAAGATTACGACCTAACATTATCGAAGCTGAAGTATTAACAGTATCTGCAGAGGGAGAGGTTGTTTTGATTCCAGGAATTGATTTGTCCCCATCTGACACTGGGCTCCCATTTAAATTGATTCAATGATAGTTTCCCGTGATGCCAGCATTTGTGATGACTATTAATAAATCACAAGGACAAAAACTAGACAGAGTAAGAATATTCCTACCTGTACCCATTTTCACACATGGTCAGTTATATGTTGCTTTCTCTTGAGTTCAAAGAGTATGTGACGTTAAAGTTAAAGTTCTAAATACTTCATCACAAGGTTAAATTAGTCAAGCACTCTGAAAGTGTTTTCACTCTTAATGTAGTGTACAGGGAGATATTAGAATAAGTCATTGTTTGCATTATTGTTGTTTTTATATTATGTTTTTGTTGTTTTCATATCATGTTTTTGTTTTTATATCATGCCTCTGTTGTTGTTATATCCTTTTGTTCTGTTTATTTATTAATAAATGTATACATTATTTTCATATACATTTTACTAATTTTCTTTCATCTCTCACACTTCTATTATAGAGAAAGGGCAAATAGCAATATTAAAATATTTCCGCTAATTAATTCCCTTTTAATGTGCATGAGTTTAATGCACCGGGCCATAGTTATGAATACCATGACCTTGCTTTAAAGACATTCCAACGTTAATAATAACTATTTCGACATTAAATTAAATCACATTTAATTAGAATATAAATATTGGTTTTAATTTGGGTAAATGAAGCTATAGGCAGAAACTGTAAAACTGAAAATGCAAATTGTGTAAAATTTTAACCAGTTCCTGGAGTTGGAGGTCTTAGTGAATTGGTGCCCTTAACAGTTTCTTCTTCAGTATTTCTTCCTTTCTATTGGAATCTCAGAGAATCTCAGGTTATAATTCCTCACTTCTTTTCTTAACCTTCTTTTCCAGGTCTGGTATCCAAGAATCTCTGTCCAATGTTTGTTGACCCTATCTTCAGACCAGGGCCCCTAGGCTTTTATCACTGTCTTCCTCTTGGATCATCCTCCATACCCGAAAATTCAGAGATCAGTACTGACACAACACTGAACGCCCCCTTTCCCAGGGTCTCAGTCTATGGTCTATATTCAGAACTCAAATATCTATGTAGGAAGTTTAGAAAACAGTGACAAACTTTGATTCAACTGCTTATCAGGCATCAATGCAGGAGACAATAGTTTAATTTCTCAGTTTCCTAAAAGAGGTTTTAAAAATGGACATGTTCACCATGGAATTCTGCATTTACAAACATCTTTCCTATTGTAGTTCTAGGCATCTATGTAAAATATTGCTCTCTTTTTGAGAACCTTTGGGTCTCAATTATTTCAAGCTTTGCTTTAGACTTCTAAAATTTTAAATGAAACAAGCATATAAACTGTATAGCACCTTTCATTTTAAAAAACCTATTGATTTTTATGTCTTTAAGCATTTTCAAGATAAATCCTTTTTACATAAAGAGAATAAAATATACTAAAAAGAGAAAATAACCCTGGCCAGTGTGGCTCAGTTAGCTGGAGCATAGTCTGTGCACTGAAGGATGTCAGGGCACATACCCAGGTTGTGTGTTTGATCCCCAGCGAGAGCACTTGTGGGAGGCAACTGATTGATGTTTCTCTCTCACAGTGATGTTTCTCTCTTTCTCTCTCCCTTTCCCTTCCTCTCTGTCTAAAATCAATAATAACATATCCTTGGGTGAGGATTTAAAGAGAGAGAGAGAGAAAAATGACACAGCCATAGCACTGAGAAAGAATATGTTAACTTCCCTAATGACTGATATTATAAACACCAATCAGACTGACTTCAAAATGTCATTGAGTGCCTTTAGCCAAAGTTTAGAAGATAAATTATGTACTATTTACAGACTCTCAGTAATTCCTAGTTAATGAGTCTTCTTCCATTATTAGACATGGCACACTAGTAACTGTGACATTTGAGGACTTAAAATGCATCAGTTCCTCAAAAAGAAATTCCATACCTAAGCCAAAAACTTCTATTAACTTTCTAAAAGAGCAAAACGGTTATTTAAAATTTCTAAATCAGAAATGGTTTTCTCCTGGGTTCCTGAATATATTGTATTTTATCTCTTTCTTTAAAATGCAATATTTATCTAAACTATTAAATATACAGTGAAACTATAATTATTGGTTAGATTTTCCCAAATTATTTA
>NW_006299719.1:3082135-3098955 GCF_000327345.1 Myotis davidii
ATATATATATATATATATATGTGTGTGTGTGTGTGTGTGTGTGTGTGTGTGTACATATATATCAAGAACATATATCCAAATAAAAATTGTACATATTCTTAACAGCTTTATTGATAATAACCCCCAAAAGAAAAAGAACAAAACAAATGTCCATTAATTGATAAAGAGATAAACAAATGTGATATGTTCACAGAATGGAATATTATTTGGCCACAAAAAAGAATAATGTACTATTATTCTACTTTTTGGTTGAATCTTAGAACATTATACTAAATGAAATAAGTCAGACACCAAAGATTATATAAATGAAAGATTTAAAGTAGGAAAATCCATAAAAATAGAAAATAAATCATTGGTTTGAGGGAAGGGAAAATGGAGAGTGAATACTAATGGTTATGGCATTTCTATGGGGTTGATGAAAATATGGTAATGGTTGTATAATTTTGTGAATATACTAAAAATAATGAAAGTGTACATAAGAAAGGCTAACTTTTGTACTATATAGGTCATATCTCAATAAAAATTAAAATCTACTTAAAAGGGTTACTGTGAGAATAAGTGAGATATGAAAAGGGAAGAACTCTATTAAATAATAAATATTTATTAAAGTTAGTTGATAGTGATGATGACAATAATAACAAAACCTTGGTCCAATTGAGGCATATAAGTAGGAAATACATTAGAACCCAAAGTAAATCCTAATTTATCTATTACTCAAGTCTCTTCCATCCAACCATTTACAAAATGTTCTACTGAGTCCATAATGACAGTTAACTCCAGAATTATATCATAAAAGTACCTGGAAACAATTTATAGACATTTATTATATACTAGGGGCCTGGTGCATAAAATTTGTGCACAGATAGGGTCCTGAGGCCTGCGTGACTTGCTATCAGGGAGCTGAAGACCAGGGCCTTCCTTTGTTCTGTGCCACCCCCTGGTAATCAGCACATGGCATAGGAAGTGATCAAACTCCTGGTCTCCCAGTCAAACTCCTGAGGGGACACTTTGCATATTAGTCTTTTAAATAGAGAGATTTTAGTAAATTGTGTATGACCTTATTTTTCCTTGTGTAGGTTCTTTAAAAAAGTTAAAACTGAGTAAATGATTTCAGGTTTTATTAAAAGACCTTTGTCTTTAACACGTAAGCTAACTTAGTAATCAGGATCCTCTAGTACTGGTTGAATATCAACCAGTATCTCAATAATTATTTATCTTGTTTCAACTTGTTTTTTCTTATCAGTAAACTGGGGAGAGTAATTCATACATCTTAGTGTTGTTTTGAGGGAAAGTGGTATCATCCATTCAAATACTTTAGTGTAATACTTGTTACATGGTAACTGCTCAGTACATAGAAAATACTGTCATTGTTACTAATTTTAGAACGATGCTGCAAATATTCCCTATTCCTGTTTAAATGTACCTCCTCTTATTCTGGAACTATGATAATGTTTTTGTTTTGAACTTATGGTAGCAATGTTTTTGTTTTGAACTTATGGAGGCACTCAAGAAAATACTAATAGATTGTGTGTTTTGACTTCCCCTATTCCAAATAAGTGTGTTTTTTTTTTTCCTATACAGAGATAACTCAAAATAGTAGAGAACTTAGGCTAACCTCTACTCTGGGCCAGTGGCAAAATTAATAAATTTGAGACTGTCAGGCTTTCATATATGTGCTTGTCATTCTTAAGGAGTGTAAATGTGTGGCCTTTCAAAGGGTGAAGCTACCTTGACATTTTCTGGTACTACCCACCAGGAAGATTGCAGCAACATAGACGACAATGTGGTGAAGACCAGAGGGAAGAGAAGGTGGGGTCAGGGTGGAGGTGGGCAATGGGAGGAATGGGGACATCTGTAATAATGTCACCAATAAAAATAAAATATAATAAAAAGTTAAAAAACAAACAGATAAGTGAATGGGACTCTGGATGGGGGTGGGAGCAGTTAGATTAGGAATTTCACATAAAGAAGGTTAGTGTCCACCAGTCTTATCCTTAGGTAACAAAGATGAATATTGGGGAGCAAGAACTGTGGCAGTAAAGAAAGGGGAGGTAATAAAAAATAGTCTAATACAAAGGACTAGATATTTGCTCCTGACCTCATAAGTGGGATGAGAATAAGGAGGAAAAGAAAGAAAAAATAAATAAAACAGACTTGCATTTTTAAAACTTGTTCTGTTTTTAGATAAATAGGTCAATATTTACACCCAAAGTGGAATTTTGTGCTTAGCACTGGTCAGTACAAAATAACTAAGTGATAACAGTAGTAGACACAACCTCTCCTCTCTGCTCCTATCCTCACTGCTTAGCATCTCTCTAGCCTCTATTTCAGAAAACTATTAAATAAAATACATATAAAAATACAATTCCTATACAATGCCTCTCAAGTAGTGCTCTATCTTTCCCTCTGTTTAAGGCAAGTTGGGGAGTGGGTGAACGATAAGAAGCTTTAGAATGCCTCTTACCATCTGTATGGCCATTTCAAAAGCCGACTGATATTAAAAAGTGAGGGTGAGTCTTTCACCTAAAACAAATAACTTACCTTATTAGATGTGATAAACTAAAGACTAATTTATCTGTCCTGCTCCCATCTGTCCCTTCTTTGCTTTATTTGTTCCATAATAAAGAGGTAATATGCAATTGACCATCATGCCCTCACACGAGATGGCCACCCCATGTGGTCAAATATGGCCGCCCCCATGTGGTGACAAGATGGCCACCACAAGATGACTGGCAGGGGAGGGCAGTTGTGGGCAATCAGACTGGTAGGGGAGGGCAGTTGGGGGCAATTGGGCTGGCAGGGGAGGAGCTAGGCATCAATTAGGCTGACAGGGGAGTGGTTAGGGGGTGGTCAGGCTGGCAGGCAGAAGTGGTTAGGGGCAATCAGACAGGCAGGCAGGCAGGTGAGCGTTTGGGAGTCAGCAGTCCCAGATTGTGAGAGGGATGTCCGACTGCCAGTTTAGGCCCAAGGGGTCCCAGATTGGAGAGGGTGCAGGCTAGGCTGAGGGACACCGCCCCCCCCACCCCCAGTGCACACATTTTGTGCACCAGGCCTCTAGTTGTAGTATAATCAGAGGCCACAAAGACACATAATACATAATATAACACTAGTAGCTATGGGTTAATACCTTGGAAGAAAAATAAAATATAAGCTATAGGTCTTACTATTCTTAAATTATTATTGCCAAAATAGATATAACATTTTCATTCACTATTCTTATTAAGGGATATCTAGTAATCATAATTCTCAAGGTTAGAACATGTTTAGCAGGTTTTGACTTCAAGAAACTTCCCTGGACTAGTCTAAACACTTTTGTTCCAAATTCCAAAACTTTTTGTTCCAAATTCCAAAACCTTTTGTTCCTCTATGTATTATTAGCAACTCTTTTGAAAGCTTGCAAACATTAGACTTTAAGTTTGTTGTAAGTACTGTTAATGGTTGATAGTCTTTTCCCAGACATGCATAAGTGAAAATGCTGTCGTCTTTTGATATAGAAACGTCATCTCAAGATTTTAATTAGTATTTTAAGTCTAAATCTTTTAAACTAAGTCTTCTGCCTGCCTTCTTATTAAAAGCATGAGTCTATCTTACCCATTTTATAACATAACATACCTAGTATTTCTGTGAAATACATATCAATGTCCATGCTGTGTGTAAAAACCCATTTGTCTGGTTATGAAAAATATCCAAGTGAACCTAGAACAGATAAAGGTTTCAAGAGAAACATACAGTATGTTACCAGATAGGTGGACACATCATAATGCTAATGTGTGTGATCATGGATAAAGAATTCACTACAATATTGAGTACTTCCCTACTCTCTAGTGTTTCTGTGTATATTAAAAAAATCATGTTCAGTGTGATTAATTAATGGCGTATGAACCATTTTCTAGGAAGATTGGATATTTTATTGCATATTTTGGCTATTATTTGTAAACTCCATGTGTTTTTCTATTCCTCCAGATCCTCTTTCTTATAGTTGCATTGTTAATGTTGTGCTTTACTACAGAAGTTTTTAAAAGAGCTAATGTTAAAGTTTTCCTTGTAATAAGAAAAAAATATTTAAAAAAAATCTAAACAAGTAGAATTCCTACAAGGACCATAACTATGTGAGTCAGGTCTTCTGGGAGAACTGCAAGCTGGCATCCTGCCCACTTATGCAGGGTTTCTTAATTTGTTTTACTATAAAATAATGTGAATGTTCTCTCTAGCCGTAAGTACCTCACTGGTTTGAAATGCAGGAAGTGTAATTAGACTTGAAGCTGAAAGGGAAGGTACCTTGGAGAGTCCTGGCTCCTATTAGCTTTAGAGCTAGGGCCAAACAGATGCCACAGACTATTTGAGTGCTGTTTCTTGGATGATGCTAATTGTTTACTGTGCTCATTATTTTGTGGCATCCTTAGAATCACCCAGGTGGAGAGATATTGGACTGAAATTGCCAGTACCTGTGCTAAGAAAAACTCACCCTTCCACAGTTTAACTCCATTTTGACCAAGGCAGAGGGATTCAAGGGCCATTGAGATTTATGAACAAGATTTAAAAAGCACTTGGCATAGGTCTTAGCTTGTCAAAATGGAACTCTCAGTAAATTGTTTCTGATTCTTTCACATTACCAGCTGAAACATACAGAGAAAAAACGTTTACAAAAAGAGATAAGATCAGGAGCAAACCCAGCCTTTCTCCAAGTGATTTAAACCAACAACCAGGCAATTGCTTTGAATCATTATATGTGACTAGAGGCCGGGTGCACGAAATTCATACACTGGTAGGGTCCCTGGTGGCTGCCAGCTGCCGGCAGGGCCTCCCGCCTTTCCCCCAGCTGGCCCCACCCCCTCGTTGAACTCCTGAACAACTCCCAGTTGAGGGAATAATTTGCATACTATGATTTTATTATATAGTATTAGCTCCTGACATGTCTTTCAGTTTCATTCTGAATGATCATTAAATACTCTTTCAAAATATAACTTCGCTTTGTTGTACTTGATTCATAAAAGTGGTGAGTGTATCATCTAGTTCTCCATTTCCCACATGCCAAGTACAGGATTTTGCGTACCATACATGTACAATAAGAAATTCAACCCTCTCTCTACTTGGAGAGAGAAACATGAAATTTGAATTGGATCTAGAAGATTTTTAAGACATTTCAGTTTTCAAATTCTGTGATTTTAATCACTTGTTGATTTGGTTTGGTTGATTAACTTATTAAATAGAAGTATTTATAAACTAGTTGATCCAGTGCACTAATATTTGAATAGTTCGCATGTGCAGTGATCAGTTATGGTATAAATTTAGACTGTGGGTGAGTCTATGTGTAAGGGTGTGGGTAGTCCAGTTACAATGAATAACAGATGACTTACAAAAAAATTGAAATTCTTTGAAAAAATTTTATACCACTTCTCCCAAGAAATGAGGAAAAATATCACCCTTGAAACAAAAGAAAGAACCAACAATGAAAAGTAAGGTAAAGATAGAAGCTGCTCACCACCCACAGAGGGAAACAATTGCCAATTAAAGACAATGTTAAGAAAGATATCTGTGTTAGGAGAGAATAAATGTTAAAATTATTTTTATATATTTTAAGGGGCCCCATGGAGAAATTGAACCACTTCATTTTATTGATTTGAGTAAAGCATAAAGACAGAATAGCATTGTGGTTAAGGACACAAGAGTCATAATACTAAAGAAAGTACAGAGAATTATTTTAATTAGGCTGCTGTTAGCTCTTCTCTTTACACTTTTCAGAAAAATTATCTCATTTAAATCTGTATTGTTTCTAACAATAATAGCAAACAATTTGTGTTATGTGAGGTTATCAAGTGAGTCCATTTTAACTTTAGGAAAAAATATCTCCTTTATATCACTGAAAACTATATTTCAGTATAATAACCTCTGATTATCATTATGCTAGACAAACTTTCTCCTCTGGGGAGTTTATTAAATGGTCAGATTTTTGTGTTGAATTATCTATCTGTGATAAACTTCTAGTTGAATAAAGAAATAAGCATTTTGAGTTTTCTATTTATTTAGCAAAAAATCCAGAATTAGTCAACATGAAAGCATCCTATATAATAAAAGGGTAATATGCAAATTGACCCTAACAGTGGAACTACCTGTAACGACCAGTTAGTTGCTATAATGTGCTTTGACCACCAGGGGGCAGATGCTCAATGCAGGAGCTGCCCCCTGGTGGTCAGTGCGCTTCCACAGGGGGAACACCGCTCAGCCAGAAGCCGGCTCATGGCTGGCCAGCACAGCGGCGGCAGCACTAAGGATGTCCAGCATGGGGAGCGGGCCTAAGCTATTAGTCTGACATTCCCTGAATGCTCCAGGTTTGACGGAGGGATGTCTAACTGCCAGCTTAGGCCCGATTCCCCAGGGAGCGGGCCTTAGCTGGCAGGTGGACCTCCACTGAGGGCTCCTGGACTGAGAGAGGGTGCAGGCCAGACTGAAGGATTCCCTGGAGTCCACAAATTTTCATGCACTAGGCCTTTAGTATTAAATCACAGAAGTAAACATATATAATGATTATATAGTTAATCAGGTATTTCAATCTAAAGGAAATTATTAAAATCATTTCATTATTGCATGCAATGTGTAACATTATAAAAGGTGGCAGTTTTATGTTCTGAATGGAGTATAATTAAGGCAATATATTTTTGTGATGAATAAATCCTACAATGGTGCTATGGATGAGGTGAGTAAAGTGTTATTTTATTTGTTGAAGTAATATTTTATACATAGAAAGAAACTGAGTTCCCCAAAGATTAACATTCTAAGTCCAAACAGACACAAAGCTGAACTTAGACTTCTTGAGTTCACCTATATTGAGTTAAACAGAAATAAATATTTTGGCAGTTGATGAACTGTTACAAATTATCATTTAAACACCTATTCTAGATAATTTTTTTCTAACCTTTCAGACTCTGTGAAGTAGATAATATGGCTCTCAAATAACATAGCAGCAGAAGGCAAAGGAAATTATTCATAATCACATAATAAATGGTAAACAAACGGTATTCTTGTAACCTCCTTCAAATCTAGATTGGGTACCACTGAAATAGAATATTTTGGAAGTACCTAACATGTTTTTTTGTTTTATTTTGTTTTTGTTTTTTTCTGAAGAAGGTGATTTTTTAGTATGTGGAGCTGATAACCTGTTATGATGAATACCTGGGGGTGAGAAAACAGAAATAATAAAATAGGTTCCTTTTTGGCCCTATTAAATTTCACAGTGTGTGTTTAATTTTTAAGGAACTAAAATTTTTACATATTGTGTTTGCAAGAAGGGCAGCCATGAAAGATTCAGTGTTCTTCTAGGAAACATTCTCTTCCCTAAATGAGAAAATAAATTCTTGGTTAACTCTCTTGAAAGGTCTTCTAATTGAGGAAGTCCATCCTCTCCTTAGAGCACATGGGCAGCTCCCATTAATAATAAAGTCCTTAGGGGGAAAACAATTCCCTAAGATGCTTTAAAATGCCCAAATAGGATGAAATCTTCTGGCAACATTTATACTGACTCTGAGTTTTGATATAAGCAACTCACTGTGCCTTCTACTGGACTTTGAAATATTTTTTTTTTCACCAGTTATACAACTAATTGAATTAAATGGAAAGGAGCAAATAATGAAGTCAACATTTAAATTGCACCCTTTAAAGCAAGGCTTGAATCTGCTTATTTAGATGAGGGGCCATCTTGGTGCCAGGCTTTAGGATCTGAGAGCCTAGAGGAGTGAGATAACAGTGCTCTTGAATTCCACAGGAAGGCAACATGTTTGGAAGAGAGTATTTCCAATCTGCATTAATATGAAAACATCTGTCGGCTACAGATTAATTTTCTTCCCAGATTTTCTACCTTTAGAAACATCTGTAGTTGAAATGCATTTCTCTAAAAATGTAGATTACAGAGGTCAACTAGTTTATCAGCCATTCTAAGAACTGGCTGCCTTCTACACTACAGATATAGCTGAAATCACAAGATTAAGCACATACCTTCAAAACTATAAGGAAAAAAAAAAGTTGGGTGAAGGGGAGAGACTTTCAAAAAAGAACATATTAGTACTAAAATAATTCAGTTTGAAAGTCACTTGTGGCCAGCACATTTTTCAATAGATGAAAGTCACATTATACTCATTATAGTCAAGAAATATTTGCACCCATCTTCTTTCCCACATGCATTTTTATAGTAAAAATGCACCCCTTTAAATGTATTAATCCATAATCAAGTGAAAATAAATCAAGAAAACAAATGTGTCTTGCAGAACCTTTAGCTAAGATCATTTATTTACAGCTTTATACGTAAATAGTCTGTATATTTTAAAATACACGTGCATAATAACAAGTTTATAGAAATGTAAATGTAGAAGTCTGTGCAAAGGCTTAATTGAGGTGAAACTTGCCAAAAAATTAACAGTTATGATTTATTTTAGACTAAGATTTAAAACTCTTTAGGGAATTTGCATGCAAGCACCAGAAGGCTTGCTGATGTCACCAGAACGTAAGGAAGAAACTATCAGTATTCTTATGAAAAGCTGAATTTGCCCCAAAGCAAATTAGTTTCCCTCCTAAACATCCTTCTTCTTTTTGTAAAAATCCTTTTCTACATCAGACTCTTATTGTCCCAAACAAACGTTTTTCATAAAACACTTGCATATTTAGGGATCCTGTTATCTATAGAATTTATAGAGGAGAAATTTCTCTGAAACATGCTACACTGTAGGAAAGATTCTAATTGAACAGAACTCTCTTGAGAATCCTTTTTTGATAAAAAGTGTAAGATACCAAGGAAAGATGAGTCCATAAATAAATTTCTTAAGTATGAGAACAACGTCTCTCTTTCAATATTCTGAGCACTTGCCATTGTTATTATATTTACTGGATATGTTGCCTATCATTCTCACAGAACTCAAAAATGTTTAATTTCAGCTGGAAATCTAACCTAAATTTTTATAAATGTTAATAATTAAGCATTAAGCCCCCCCCCCCACTACTTATTCTTCACTGTAGCAAGAAGATGTGAGGTCTTAAGGAGAATGCTAACATCTGGAAGCATAGAGCCTCTGTCCAATGCTCTTAACCTTATTTTGAGGCGTTGCATTTTTAGGGAAGAAGAAAGATATTTATGCATACAGCCAGAATTGAAGGCAGTAGGTTATCTTGGTAGGAGGCTGCAAAATAATATTTTACCAGAGGGTAGAAGAGTACTTTAAAAAGCTTCATTGAAACTATAAGGTTTGTTTATCTTATCAAAATATTGGGAGCTCATTTCAAAGGAGTAAAAAAATAAATGTTTGCAAAAAGAAAATTCATCTAGGAACAAAGGTTGTCTTAAAATTTGACCAGAGGACAACAAAGGAAAAGACACCAACAAAGAAACTTGCTTCTGCTAACACACAGTTTTCACATATTTTTACAGAATTATTTTGGGTAATAGGGAATATCATTTTTATCTCTAGAAATATATTTTTAAATGGATTAAAGTAATAATTTTATTAAACTTAGGAAGATGGTACAAACTGCACTTCAAAATGCAGCCTTCCTTCTTTGAAATATGAACAATAAGTACATTTAACTAGGAAAGATATTGATAAAAGAGGAAATGTGCCCTAGCCAGTTTTCTCAGTGGTTAGAGCGTTAGTTGGCAGACTGAAGGATCTAGTGTTCAATTCCAATCAAGGGCATGTACCTAGGTTTTAGGTTCAATCCCCGGCCCTGGTTAGGGAGCCTGCAGGAGGCAACTAATAGATGTATCTCTCTCACATCCATGTTTCTTTTGGTGTCTCTCCCTCCTTTCCACTCTCTCTAAAAATCAATAGAAAAAATGTCCTAGGGTAATGATTTTTTTAAAAAAGATTAAAGACTTTAATAAAGAGCAAAAAAGTTAAGACATTTTCCGTAGAGGAAAAAAAAAATCTTCAAAAATCTTGATAAACTAGATAGGGTAAGGGTTTTTTAAAAAAAGATTAAAGACTTTAATAAAGAGTAAAAAAGTTAAGACATTTTCCATAGAGGAAAAAAAATCTTCAAAAATCTTGATAAACTAGAACTTTTTGCATGTTTAGGGATCTTAAACTCTTGAGCAACAGTTTGCTCTGTAATTATCATGGTGCATTTAATTATCTCTCCATCCATAGTGTCAGCATAAGGTTCATCAGAAAAGTCCACATTTCCATAAATGTCTCCTGTGGTTGATTAGCCTCCCTAAAAATAGCTGGGCTTGAGCCAACTTGTTGGTAATTCTCATCTCCTTAAAGGCAAACTTAGTTTCTCAAAACAATTCCCTTTTCTTAGATATTAACTCCTTAAAGGCTGCCAATGCATTTCATTTCAGTCCTCTTTTTATATTGATGAATAGGATTTGGTGAGAACCATCTCTTATTCTCACGGTGCCCTTAGCTTCAATCAAGGGCAACAAGAAATACCTCTCACCACTCATCATCCTTTTTTTTTTTTTTCGTGTTCAAAATGTTTTTTCTTAATTTATTTTCTTTTTTTCCTTATTGACTAAGGTATTACATATGTGTTCTTTCTCCCCCAAGGCCCCCCCACTCATGCCCTCACCTCCCTGTTGTCTGGGCCCATTGGTTAGGCTTATATGCATGCACACAAGTCCTTTGGTTGATCTCTCCCCCTTACCCCCACCCTCCCCTACTTTCCCTCTGAGGTTTGACATTCTGATCAATGCTTCTCTGTCTCTGGATCTGTAATGGTAATGGAGACAATTGTTTCATTGGCCTAGCTATAGCTCTTATAGAGGAATGCACTGATAGTTATGATATTGATTTTATTATCTTCACACTAATGTGGCTAAGACTAAGGTGACACATGGTCAAGCAACAAATACTTTAAATGAGCACTGACTTCTTAGAGTTATTCACCTCTTCAGTTGGTTCTTGTGGTGATAGCGGAGGTTAATTTCATATCTTCTTAGATACCATGCATGCCATAATTATTTCCATCAGTTTCTCATCATTCATAATGGTGACTAAATTTATTTAATTAAAACTATATATTTTCATTCTGAAAACATACTTTTTCAAAGTGAAATAGAATAATTTGATTTTTTAGTTGCAAATATGACTGTAGAGCAGAGGTTTTCATGGAATGGTTCTTGGACCAGCAGTATCAACATTACTGAGAACTTACTAAAAATGAAAAATCTCAGGCTACACTACAGACTACAAATAAGAAACTTAGGGTGAGGTCCAGCAATAGTCTATCAAGCCCTCCAAGTGATTCTAATTTATGTCAAAGTGAGAACAACTGCTGGTAAGCATAAAGAGAGGGCTTTATTCAGAGATGGATAATATTTGCAAAACAGCTTTATAAGGGAAGCAAATATAAATGTAAAAGAATACATTGACCACTGAAATTGGCCAGAATAGATTTTAGATTATTTGCTAATTTAAAAAAGTCATTCAAGTATTTATTTATTCTCTACCCACCAAATAAAAGTCAGAACGGATTTTTCCTATTGTTTGAAATGATGAGGAGAGAATGATTTTGTAGTCATTCCTAATATGAGTTAGAGACAGCAAAATAGTAAATGATCGCCCTGATATAACTAATGGAAGTCTAAATAAAGTTCAGGGTATGCTATATTTTGTTGTTCTTAAGTTATAATATACAACTTAATAAGACTACCTTCATGAAGGACTAAGTACTTATACGTGGGGCATCTCAGGCTATCTGCTGAGGCAAATAATTTTCCCCAATTTTTTTAAATAAATTTTTATTGTTGAAAGTATTACATATGTCCTTTTTCCCTCCTCATTGTCCTCTCCCTCACCTCACCCTCCCCCAAGCCTTCACTACCCTATTGTCTGTGTCTTTGGGTTATGTATATATGCATATGCATATGAGTTCATTGGTTGATCTCTTCCCCCACTGCACCCTGCCCTGCTCCCTCTGAGGATTGACAGTCTGTTTGATGTTTCTGTGTCTCTGGGTCTATTTTTCTTCATCAGTTTATGCTATCATTTTCATCTTATAAAAGTAATGCACATTATTGTAAAAGTATAAATAGGAAATTAACACCAGGGCAATTCCACTGTTGTCAAGTCTACTTTATTGGTTGTTAACGGGGAATTGTGTTCCCCACCCCAACAATTACATGTGGAAGTCCTGACCCGCTGCATCTAGTGATGTGACTGTACTCAGAGCCATTGCATGTTCACTCCCAGACCACCGTAAAGGAGCAAATATCACAGTGAAGGGAGTCAGCCTTTGTGCTGGTGAAGATTCTTGTTTTCTTTTTCTTTTTAATCTTTAATGTTGTAAGTATCACATATGAGCTCTTTTGTCCCCCACCCCAGGCCTTCACCGCCCTGTGCCCACAGGTTATGCATATATGCACACCAGTCCTTTGGTTGATCACCTCCTACCCAGCCACCATCCACCACCTTTCCTCTGAGATTCTGCACTCTGTTCCTTGCTTCCTTGTCTCTGGATCCACTCCGTTAGTCTTGCTTTCCATTTGTCAAACAGACAACACTTGTGAAGCACAATAAAGCATAGTACAATATCAAGAGGAATGCCTGTATTTGGACAGAGGCCTTTAAAGTGGTAATTAAGGTTAAATGACATCATGAAGGTGAAGCATAATCTCCTATGACTAGTGTCCATAGAAGAAGAGATGATTAGAACTAGCACAGACACAGAAGAGGGACCATGTAAATAACAGAGATAGAAGATAATCATCCACAAGCCAAGAAGAAAGGCTTCAAAACACCTTGAAAAACTGCTGACACCTCGATCTCTGAAGTCTACCCTCCAGAACCGTGAGATGGTTAATTTGTATTATTTAAGCCACCAGTTTGTGGTACTTGGTTTGGCAGCCCTATCAAACTAATACAGTTACTATTATTGATTAGAATCCTTACTCCTTCTTCTAAGGCCATATGTAGCTACTTCTGGTCCCCTGCTGGGATTTTTTCTAGGTAGAGCTGTCTCTCTTAGTTTGTTTGTCTCTTTCCGCTGTGCTAGCATTGTTTTGAAATTGTTTTGATTCTTTTATCATTCACCACTTCACATTTTACCCCTTACCCTGCACAGTCATTGTTGCTAGAGTTTTACATGATGTTTCTATTCTCACTATGACTGCCATAGTTTGTTATCTCTTTTCTGGGCTATGAAAACTTCTTTCTATAGGGTATACTTTCTCTAAGTCTCTTGTCAATCTATTCTGGTCTCCAAAATGCAGGTAGCATGTGTATTCTAAAGGTGGTTTATCACATTAAATTCCTCATCCTCTCTATTCTCCAGTTTGTTTAGTTTAAAACCAGTGCTTTATTTCCCATTTATTACATGACTAGAGGCCTGGTGCATAAATTCATGCACTGGGGCAGGGGGTTGTCCCTCACACTAGCCTGCACCCTCTCACAATCAGGGACTGCTGGCTCCCAAATGCTCACCTGCCTGCCTGATTGCCCCTAACTGCTTCTGCCTACAAGCCTGATCACCCCCTAACCACTCCCCTGCAGGCCTGGTCCCCCCAACTGCCCTCCCCTGCAGGCCTGGTCTCTCCCAACTGCCCTCCCCTGCTGTCCTGGTCACCCCTAATTACCTTCCCCTGCTGGCCTGATCACCCCTAATTGCCCTTCCCTGCTGGCCATTTATGGCTGTGGGTGCCACCATCTTTGAAGGCGGGATAGTCAATTATCATATTCCCTCCTTATTGGCTGTGGGCGCCACCATATTTGTGACAGCATGAGGGTCAATTAGCATATTCCCTCTTTATTAGATAGGATAAGTCCCAAATGAAACTCTGACTTATAGCAATTTCACTTATTCCTGTCCTCCATATACTATTTATGGTCAGGGATTTCAAACCTGTGAGCTTTCCACTGCAGCTGGAATATACTCCTCATTCCTGTTGTCTTTCTATGTAACTTTCAGACACATCTAAGATCCTCAGATTGCTTGCTATGAATGAATGAATGGTTATATCTACAAAATATTTTTAAAAATCTATAGAGAAATGTTCATTAAGGTCTAATTCAAGTTTCCACTTTCTCCTAAGATCTTTCTTACGCACTGTTGCCTATGTTTCATCTTCTGAAATACCTTTACTATTTATCATTAACTTAGCAATGGATAGTGAACTGATTTGTTTCTCATATTCCTAGCTTAGAATCATAGAATACTAATTGTATAGAATAGTACTGGACAGTTCAAAGAAAAAACCCCCACTATATTCAAGAATTTCTTGGTTTTTGTTTTTCTTGAGGGGGGGCGTTTACTATGTTAAAATAATGCTTAAAGACACTCTCCAAGAAAAGCTTCTTGTTATCTTCATTAGCTTAAAAATTTGAGAACTATAGAGAGTAGCAATCTCAGGGGATACACAGAGTATGGAAACCAAGTTCAGGAGAGATTAAGACTAAATAAAAAATTTCTAACTTGTCAGTATAACTACCTTTACTTGGTGGACACTTCTGGATCAGGACAAGTTCATAAAGAGAATACAGAATATTCTAATTATGGTATAAAACCGAGACCTGCTTTTCAGCATAATTAAAGCAAATTAACATAGCAGAGAGGAGGAGGATGAATTGGGGCTAGACTTCATTTTTCTCAAGACTCCTTATGAAGTGTTATCTACTACAAAGTCATCTTTAAGGCTTACCAGTTTATTCATATTTGTCTTTGTGATTTAATAAAGGCATATTTTACAGAGGAAATAAATGCTATGGAAACCAAAAGTTTCCTCAGCAATAAATATCTGCAGAACATTTTCTTGTGATGTTATGGTGATGAATGAAAACCCAAGTTTTCTAGTGTTTAGCATCTTTTAACTGAAGACACTTGGGCCTCTAGAAAGCTACCATGCTTAAAAAGCAGGCCTGGCAGCTTCGACCCACTTCAGTCCAAGTAATTTACATGCTTTCAATATTTTTCAGAGCAGGCAAATTATAATATTAGGTTGGTATATTTAAAAGGCAGGAAGTAATAATGGAGAGGACACATCATTTGGCAAAAGAATCAGTCAATGTTGGCTTGTAAGTATGAGATTGGTCAACAGGGTTGTGGTTAAAGAAAACAGAAACCCACAAACTTACTAGACAGGGGAATAAAATGAGAAATTGGAGGTTGTAGAGCTATTTTACACTAAAACATAAGGATAAACTTTTATTTCATACCTTGCACATCATTTCTGAATACAGTGTTCATTCTTCTTTTTCCTTCCATTAACAATGTATTTTCATAAAGTGCTTTGAGATCCTTATACGAGAGGTACTAAGTGCAAATTAATGTCATCTAAAAGCTGTATTAATGACTTCATAAGCAATGCTTCCAATTTAGATCTAAATAGGTATAAATCATTTCACATGAACAACCAAGTGAATTAATTGGAGAAAAATAGTTCAGCATGCACCAAATCTATTAGGATACTTGAACACAGCTGCAACTCAGAGGATAAACTAGATTAGAATACTGTTTGCAGAAAATAGCAAATCGAAGCACTCTTTGAGGCAATTAACAAAATCAGAGCATCCTTTGAAGCAAATAAGCATGAGAAATGCCTTTTTTATTCTGATTTTTCCAATTGCCTAATTTTGCTACTGTCTTGAGTGTCTTGGATTATGTTCAAAGCCGAACACAACATTTTCTATCATACAGATGAGATTTTGTTTTGATGTGAACTATTCAACCTCAACTAAATGCACATTTTCAACCATAGCAATGATGAATATGAACTATTACAGTAACACCCACCATGGCTTGACTCACTGGTGGCATTACCCATCATATTCAATTCATATTTTCCATTGATTGAGAGTAGAGGCATGAGAAGTATGATAATTTTGCATATGTATATGCAGATTATTTGAAATATGCACAATGTCTTTATATATTTTTTTCTTAATTGCATACAGCTACCATATGCATTAGTAAGGTAGATGTCATTTTTTCCCCATATTTTAAAGTGAAAGAGGCAATAATTCACATATATTAATTAATGGACATGGGGTCATATAGTAAGAAAGTTCTATATCAGGGACTTACCCTAATGTTTTTATTCCAAAACTTTTTCACTAACCAATACTACAATAACATTTCTCCTTTGAAAAATTTTGTAGTTCTTTTTCTCATTAGCATATATTTTAGCTTCTCCACACTGCAAAACGAATTTAGAAATAATGTTTTGCTATGGTTTTATATATTTCATATATTTATTTTTATATTTAAACATTTTTTTTAGTCTGAAGCTCAAATTTCTTTATAAACATAAATGTTATTCTGGATAAGTAGGTAAATGTTTGCATTAAAACTCTGCAGAAAACACTTCCCTCTGATTTTATTTTTTGTTCAAAATCTCAGAATAACCTATTTGCCTTTTCTATATCTTAAGAATGCATAAGAATTAAGAGGCAAAGCAAAAAAAAAAAAGTATGTCTGAGTCATAAAATACAGGTGATTTTGTCTGAATGTAAAACATTGGTGAAGACTAAGGGTAGCCCAGCTTCCCCTAACCTCGTAAAGCATTTTCAGGAAGACAATACAGAAGAAATGAAGAAAAAAAAGAGAGACAACAATGTGCACATGGGAATAAACAAGAATGAGAACTAGCGGTACTGTTGGTTTATTATACCATCAAAATCTTAGATACTATAAACCATTGCCTACATTTGTTCTAAGTTCATGTAAACCGCTTTCTCAGCAGTGTGGCCAGAAGTATGTTACTGAAATTTGAACTGGATACAGCCCATATGTGTCAAATGGGCTAAATAAATTGCATTGCAATATTTTAACACCTTTAATTTTCAGTGGCTTACAATAACCAAGTTTTATTTTTTGTTCATGTTCTATGTGAGTTGTGC
>NW_006299719.1:3099452-3100147 GCF_000327345.1 Myotis davidii
ATATTTCCTATGCCTGCCACCATTTATTTTTATTTCCACTTTATCATTGCGTTGGCCAGAATACTATGTGGATTTCATAGACAAAAAGTCCAAGGTTAGTATTGCAGAGAGTGTTTAATTTTGTGCAAGTTATAGTAAGAAAATCTGCTGTAATACTACATGTAATCCTTTTCAGAAAGAATAAATCGATATCTCCCTTATTCTCAAACACAAATACTAGTAGATCATCAGAGCTCAAGTTCATGGAAAATTTAATTCATGAATGAAACCTTATGAAAACAAGAATCCTCTGTGGGCAGTATAGAAAATAAGTTTCTTCTAAAACAAATAAAAGGAACATACATTTAAATGTGATTTTTTTAAAAAAGCTATTTTATTGCCAGAAAAGATGGTAATGTGATTTAAAGCTTTCATTACTGGTTTCAAAGTCTGTTAGGTTCTTATTTGTCTAGTACAAATTAGTTTAACTTGTCATGCAGTGGCATGCCAATATAAAGCATATTGTCTCATGGCTTACAACAAATTTACAAGGTGTGTAAAGTGGCTGCAACTGACAGGGCTGCTCAATATACGTTCTGGGCTCAGAATGAACCTAAGCAACCAGAAAAACTGAGACACCACATTAAAAAAAGTTGTGTAGTCCTAAGTCAGTCACTTTTATTTTGACTTTTCTCGTGATACTTATAATAGTGTCA
>NW_006299719.1:3101008-3113775 GCF_000327345.1 Myotis davidii
GTATGTTTTGCCAAAGAGCAGGAAATAACCTGTTAAATGTTCCTTTAACTAATACAAGTATCCATGAACTATTTTAATTCCTTTATTTAAATTAATCTTTTAAAATTGTAGCCTTTGTAATAGGTCTTTGTCAATATTGCATTCTTAGATTTAAAAATGTTTAAAGCAAGTGTTTTTTGTTTTTTGTTTTTTCAGTTCTGGTATATTCAGAGTGCTCAATTTATGACAAATACTTCATAGAAATAGTTGATGCAACTACAAATGAGCTTGAGGAATCCATTAATATATATATTAAGGCTACTGCTACATATCATAGATTATTGGAAAAAATACTGATAGCTTCTGCCTATTAAGGGAGAAAAAAGGAAATCAAAATACACTTTAGAGCTATTATACTCTAAGGAGCTGAACATATAGTCCTTATTTTTATTATCATGTCTTAATCTTTGCCTATACAAATATTGTCTGGGCAAATTCCCAACCTATACTACCTTTTTAGCCACCATAGCGCTCTATTACCTGAAAATGAGCCTGATGTGGCACTGTCAACGTTATCTAGCAATGAGTATCCATCACCTTAAATAAGCATGAGTCTAATTGCATTTCCCTTATGGACTATCTGTTTCCCAGGATTTTGGAAAGGTAATCACTTTTGCCTGCTATGTTTTCTAGTAAGATTTATTTAAAACCTTGGCACTATATTATAGGACTTTTTTCTCTATTTCATAATCATTCATATCTTCTTAAAATATCTGTACCAGTTTCTTTCCATATAAAAGTCAGATTTGGAAGACTTGTATCAATTGATTCAAATAACTAGTTTGCCTAATTTCATTTAGAATTCTTTCCTCTCATCTATTTAGTCTTTCATCAAATATTTACTTAACCACTATTTTAATCTAGAAACTCTACTCAGTACTAAATATTAATCTATAAACAAGACACAGAAAGATCCTGCCTTCATAGAAAGTAAAAACTGGTAAAGGATACAAGTTATGAGAAAAGGTGACGCCTATGCTAAAACATAAAGGCTGAGGAAGAATGCCTTCCTATGTGCGTCAGAACCACCATTATTTATTATAACATTTTTCTGGGTTTGGATGTTTCTGATATTTCTCCGGTATTACAGATTTGTAATTCTCTGTCTGAATTTTATTCTTCTAATTTTGTATCATTTTTATTACAGAGGGACACCAAAATTGTATAAAGCCCCTCAAAATCCTAGATCAGCGGTTCTCAACCTGTGGGTCGATCCTTTCACAGGGGTCGCCTAAGACCATTGGAAAACACATATATAATTTCATATTGTCTTTGTGATTATCCACTATGCTTTAATTATGTTCAATTTGTAACAATGAAAATACATCCTGCATATCAGATATTTACATTATGATTCATAACAGTAGCAAAATTACAGTTACGAAGTAGCAACGAAAATAATTTTATGGTTGGGGGTCACCACAACATGAGGAACTGTATTAAAGGGTCACGGCATTAGGAAGATTGAGAACCACTGTTGTAGATCTTTCCATACCTGGCTAACAGTTGTGCTCAAACAGTGGTAGCCTTTACAAAATGAAGAACAGGATAATTCACCAAATCCATGAATTCTTTCCTCAGTGTCTCAGCCTCAGTGTTCTCTCCTTACTGAATTCTATGGTATTTGTCTTGGCATCACCAGTTTGAGCCTTTTCCTCTATCAGTTCCTACTGTGGCCTGCCTGCACCTTCACATGGTAACTTTTGTATTGACAGTGATTAACTTATAAACTCAAATCTGGATTCTCCAGATCAAGCTAAACTTCTACAACTCAAAAATTTGCTCGCCTTACCACTGCTTCCTACTCTGATGTGTCTCTGCGTGCAGTCCTTTTTCAGAATGGACTTCACCATTATTTATTTTCAAAGGAAACCTCAACTCTTTAATTATTTTCCTTCTCATCAGTGCCCCATACTTCCAATAGACCATTCCTAACACATGTAGAATTTTACTACTTAAAGGTGACATTTAGTTGAATTTTGGAAATCCTATCTTCCAAGTAAAGGGTAGAGTTTTATTTTGTTTGGTTGTTTTTTTGGTTTTCAATTTGTAAAGAGAAAAGAAGCCTCCCCAAATAATGTTTCTTTAAATCAACCGGTGTGCTTTCCTTTATTTGCTTGTATGTAAAATAATTAACTTACTCTAAAATATGGAGACTCAATAAAAACTAACACATGTTGCGTTTTTGATATTACTTCACATACATACTAGTTTTTGAAGGGATTATGCACTTTTAAAGTTGGAAGGAGACTTAAATGTCCATATCTATAAAATATTTTATTCTATTTTTTAGCATGTGTGGCAGTTTTTCATTACTGCTAATGTGTCTCTGTGGATAGAAAGTTATAGTATCTATTTAACAGTGTGGAAGTTCTGATCAGAAGATAATTAATGTGCCAGTCCTCTGAAACACCAAAGGAGAAGTCAACTTCTTATTCTATTTTACCAGCTTCCAAATATTTTTAAATAGAGATTGAATCCCTCTTTAGTATTTCTTTCCACAACTCCAATTTCTTCATCATTATTTATATGACATATTAGTCAAAAAATTTAAGTTAATTCTATCCATTTCAATAGATTTAAATCCCTTTATAGGGATAATGTACCTCTCTGTTCACTATTTCCCTTTTCAAGGTACAATAAAACTGATGCTTATCATTTCTATGAACTTTATGCCTCACAGATAACTTTCACTTACACTGTCTTATTTAATCAGAGCAATAAAAAGGAATTAGCTAAATTCCCATATTTCAGATATGGAAACTGCAATTCAGAAAGGTTAAATGATTTGCCAAATTCATAATTCTAGGTATAGAACTCTGACAAATCTTTGACACTACATCCAGAAAGTATCCCATTATACTATCTCTCCTCACCAAATTTATTTTTAAATATACTATACTTGTTAAAATATACTATATTTCCTTCCATAAATATTGTTTACTGACCATAAAATCAGGCACAAGCTTAACACAAAGGTAGCCCTGTCCAGAGATGAATCTATAAACTACCAGTAACATTGGTGAGAGTTGCTAAACAGTACAGAATATTTAAAGGGTCAAAATATTGGAAGAAAACTCTGATGAAACAATTTAATATCTTAGCCATTTTAAGTAAAATGTGCAAAACTTGGTGAGATCAGATATTTGTGTCATTAAAGTACAGCTTACATTATTCACAATAGCTATGGCCTTTTATCATTGTTCAAATATTGCGATATTACAAGAATTAAATAGTTGGGAAAGTGTCTGCTCTTTATTATTATTTGATTAGCCTATTCTTACTGACATTATAATGGATGATATGATGTTGTGGAATATCATGTCCAAAACAATTTCAACTCTGCCTCTGAAACTAAAATTTATTTTTCTAGTAATTGCTAATGGGCTACTTAGAAGATATTTTACTGTTCTTGTCAATTTTTTTCTTTGATACTTATTCAATTAAGTCTTTCTTATATTATTCAAATAGATTTCCCCGCAAGAGAAACTACCTTTGGCATTTAACTTGCCTCTTTTCTCTCCTCATCCTTTCCTTTAAGTAAGGGGAAAGAAGGCTTCTGTTTGTAGCCTTATTTGCGCATGCTCAATGATAGAACATGAAAGTATTTCAAACTTGGGTTAGGAAAACTGTGGTATATTTTAGATGTTGGCATTTTTAAAATAACACTTTCAGCACAGAAGGAGAACAATAGAATATAATAGTATTATTCATAAGGCATCTTTAACATGTACATGTCTTTGTTCTGTACAGAAAACACTCAAAATATTTCAAACCCAACGAGATTTTTATGCAGGGATTTCAATGCTTGTGAGATTGTTGGAGAAGTTCTATGTTGAGCTTCCAGGCATGGCTAGAAAGACATTTCATATCTGATCTACCAGGGGACAAATGAAAAAAAAATTAGAAAGATGGGAAGGAATTCAGCTAGTGGCTACTGGAAAGCTCTGGCCATATTATCAGGCCTCCTACTTGCCATGTTTTAATTCACCATGTTAATGGTTGTTATAGTAATGCAAACACCTAGTCAACTCTTACCTTGAACTTTTCTTCTTTGCAAAACCTACTAGAAACTGTTCTCTCTACACAGGGGACCATAGAACTGCTTTCAGTATATTTGCTTTTCTTCATATGAAAAAGCCTAGGCATTTCTCCTGTTCACAATGTGTCCCTAAAACAGAAATCGTACAGGATAATTATTTTTCTCTCGTGTGTTATTCAACCTCGGATATAAAGTCATGCGCATGTAGAGCACCGTATAAATAATAAATAATAATATTTATGTCCTTTAGGGGAAGACTGAAACTTTACTGCTTTAATTGAGTTCTTCTGTTTGTGCTTTTGATGTTTTATTTATTGTGTGCTTTGCAGGAGGGATTTTGCTGTTTATTGTGTGGTTCCTGTTCTATTTCAGCACTGGACAGAGCGCCTGTCTGGTGTTGCCCTTTTCTTTGAAATTTTGTTTAATTTCTGTCAGATGAAGGTTCTTCGGAGGCTGAAGGGCACTTGTGTCAATAAATTAAGGAAATAAAAAATGTCATCTGCCACCTTTTTCACCTACTATACAACATTCGTCAATATATCAAGAAAAATTACTTTAGTCACAATTCCCTCACAGAGAAATTTATTTTCTTGTTTTTCTCTGATGACCTTCTAATTTTTAGGTGTAATCAAATTGTAGGGAAGGCCAGCAAATTATGCACATAATATCCTTAAAAGTTTAAATTCTAGTCACAGCTAGAGCATTCAGGCCATGTCACACAGCCCTGGGGATGAAGTGAAGGAGGGGCTAAAAGTTCCCTTTCAGGAAGCAACTGTGCCCATGAACTGCAGACCTGTGTCTCCCAGAAGGACTAAGCTGTGCAGTCTCAAGAACAGAAAATGACTTAGCATGAGCAATGCCAAAGGTGATACCATGGAACCTATGGACCAGGGGGCCTTATGCTATTATAGCTCCTTGGCAACCATCTGGTCACCACCAGTGAATAATGCTCACCATAACTGAGGGAAAAGCCAGAAAGGGAACACAATTTAGCACCAAATGATCTTGTCAGAAAGATCTGAGGTAGTCTCCGAGCAGTACTGTGTGACTTAGTGATTCATTTACTTTGCCAAGTTTCGTTTTTCTCATCTATAAAAGACCCATGAAAAAAATGCCATATTAAAGATAACAGTTGTAAAGTGATTAGCACATAGGAATGCATAAGAAATGATCTTTTAACATCCTGTTAATAATGGACAGTCTTCCTGCTCATCATGTGTAATCACCACTTTGGTTTGGTGCCAGACCAGTCAGTTCTACTCCCTGAGGGGGCTGTGGAAGACACACTTTCTATTCCTGATGGTGGAAGATGGCATCTGCTTTGGGAACTTAATAAACGTGTAGGAACTCTAATTGAAAAACAAATAAACAAAATAAGTATAACCAATATTCTCTCAATCACCCATGTATTCAAGTACATCTATTGAGTGCATATTGTGTGCTTAACACTGTGCTAGCTACTGAGTTCCTAAAGATATCTAAAGACATGCCCCTCTTTTGAGAGGCACTCAGATATGTCAATCGATTGGTTACAGTGCAATAAAATCTAAAATGTATGGGACAGCACACAGAAAAGACTGGAAAGACATTGATCTTTTAATAGAAGTGCAGAGCAGAGGAATCTATGGGCAGTGCCAACATTTACCTCGGGGTGTAGGTTGAGATGATTTTGTAAGATCACTAGGCCAGAATAGTTTTGTCTAGGAGACATCTAGGAAAAGAGAGAGTGAAGGAAGGGACAGAAGTTATCTAATAGTAATTTTTTTTTAAATGAGTGAATTATGGCACATCAGAAATGAGAGTGAAATGGGAGCTTGAGCATAGCGTTGTCACATAAAGAGTTAGGAGTGTGAGGTATAAAGTCAGCACTTGTAGATTTAATTCCCTCTTTTGCCCTTTTCTAGCTGAGTCCTTCATCCCTTTTAGTTCCTCATCTAATAAATGTGGCAGGGGCATTGTGGCAGAAAAATTAAAGAAAGTGATTTTTTTTTAATGATTGGTGGGGGACCTACAAATAATAAGCATTCAAAAAACTGTTATACACATTGGAAATTTATGAATCACACATAATGCAGGGAAAACACCCTCAAAATGCAAAAAGAAACCTTTCAAATGTTGTTCTTTTGTCTTGAGTAAATTATTTCTGCAGGTTGTCACCTCTGTGTGTGTAAAACCTACATCATGTCATAGAAAAGATGTGATCTTTATAAATCATGTCCTGGCAGAAGTTACTTTATATAAATACATGGTTTTACTTTTCATGGAGGGAAATCTATTTCATTCAGTTCAACTCTGCTGAGTCAGACCTCTTCAATGGTTAAAATGAAAAATGGAAACAGTGATAATTACTATCTTGAATTAATGTGACTACATTATGCCCTAATAAGTACAGTTTACTCATGTCTCCCCTGTAATAATCCAAAATTAATTTCACTTTATGCTTGCAAACAATCAGTTTATTTATAAAGGTTAGCCATATTTCTTAGCGAAGTTATCCCTTTCTCATTACTTGCTAGACTGTGCAAATTAAGCCAAGGTTAGAGATGCAGGCAGATCTATTTCTCTTGCTCTTGCTGGCATGGAAGGGCAGCATGGGATGGAAATATGTCTGCAGATAACTGAATTTGGGGCCTGAAAATCTGATTTCTGTCTCAGCTATTTCCAATGCTTGTAGGCACTTCAGTGCCTCCTAGCATCTCCAATGGAGGGGACCAAAACTGCCTCTAGGGAGAAGGACGGAAGCCCTCTGAACACTCCCATGTAGCTGTACAGTCCACCCCACTTAGACTATAATAATAGTGTATGGTGGTTATCGTGTGCCAGGCACTCTTCTAAGTGTTTCACATTTAATTCTCACAATGACTCTAGGAAGTAGGTGTCATTATCATCCTCATCTTACAGGTGGGGAAACTGAGCCACAGAGAGATTAAGAAACCTGCCCAAGATCAGACAGCTATTGGGTATTGAAACTGTCATTCACATCCAAGCTGCTGGCTCCAGAGCCTGTGATCAGAAGCCCTGTGCTGTGTGGCTTCTCAAATCATCCATTTCCCTATTGTAGGATGTAAATAAACCATAGTTAAAAGAGAGTAACTTGTAGCTTTCAGTTGTTAGCAAACTAGTAATTGTTCTCTATGGCCTCTTCTTACTTTTGGTTTTATCAGATGCCAAATTATTCGATTTTAAATTGCTTATGCAAATATGCTATTCTATAAAAATAATATCTAATTTTTTCAAGTTGGTGTGTTCTCTATTCCCAACCACAGAAATTCTTTATGAATTAGGAGATTGCTTAGCCTTTCTGGGGCTCACTTTCTTCATCTGTACATAAAAGACAAAAGTGTAATTCAAATCCTTAGTGATTTTTCAACTCCAAAATGTTATCCTTCTGCAGTTACGTAGGAATGGAATTGAAGCTTTATATTGTTTTAATTTGGGTACTTATCCATCACTGTATTTTGCACACAGTAAATTCTAGTAAATCTTATGGTCTCTCGTTGTATTTAGTGATCACCTAAATTCTAACATATGATTTTAAAAACTATTTTAATTAAACATTTGTGTTAAAGAGTTACTCTAATGTAAGTTTAAATCACAGTTTCCTGAAATATAAAGTATTCTAAACATCCTGCCACTATACTTAGACAATATTAGATGGTCCCCAAGATCCACTGGGCAGATTGTGAATAGGCTGCCGAAGAAAGCACTATATAGAGCAAAATTAAAGAATGGTTGTTCAGTGTGATGATCTACTTTCTAAGAGACTTGCAAAGTCATGTTTTCAGAAATGCGTGTTAAAAAGAAAGAAGGAAAAAGTCTGTTGTCTCTCACAAACTTTCCCTTCCTGGGTAGTTCATGAGTGAGTGGAATTTCTCCCCCAGCCACATTAGTACATATATCTTAGGCCTACCAGCTTCTTGGTGTGCCCACAATAAGGATAGCAGGGTATGTTTGACCTGGATTGGCAGGATTTGGAAGGGAATGCTCAGGCATATTGCAAGAATTTCCAAAGCAGTGGGGATCTGGAAACAGACCATTGGCACCTCTTCCTTCTTTATTAATCATTATGAGTATGGCAGATGGTCCTTGGGTTATTTTCCAGAGGAAGTAGGAACATGGCTATGGAGACAGAGGTCCTCCTCTTCTACTGTCCTCATTTAAAGTGTGAGTTGTTACCTTGAGATTTGGATACACAAATGAAAAACTTCTACTGAACAGTTAATTTATTGAGTGTCACCTGTGTTCCAGGTACGGTTGTGGCCATGGTGGTAGAGCCATGAAACCCTTGCTCTCGTGAAGTTCATATCCAAAATGTGACAAGAAACAGATCATAGATACAATAAGTAAAATATATAACATGTTTTATCAAGGGCTAGCTAATTAGGCACTGTGAGCTAAATCTGCCCTGCTTCCTGCTTATATAAATAAAGTTTTATTAGAACACAGTCATGCCCATTCATTTACCTGCTTTTGTGTTAGTACAGACTGATTGCAGAATCTGGATCTTTCTTTTAACAGAAAATTTCTACTGACCCCCTGAATTAGATTCTAGTAAGTTTTATGGTTAAACATAATGCCAGAAAGGAGAAGACGAACAGGATATATTTTTGATAGAGTGATCAGAGGATAAGTAACTGAGAAGGTAGCATCTATGTAAAGCACTGAGGAGGTGAGAGAGGAAGCCATGCAGCTTTTAAGAAAAAGCCATACTAGACTGAAACAGCAGCAAGTTCACAGGCTCTGAGATAGGAGGATACTTGGAATATTTTAGAAACAGCAGAGAGGCCCAGAGTAAATAAGGTGGGAGAGGCAGGCGATCAAGAATTGGGGGAGAAAGGTATCAAGTAATCATGTAAGGCCTTGGAGGCCATCGTAAGTCCTTTGTATTCTGAGTGAGTTGGGAGGTGTTTGGAGGGTTTGACCAAGTGACATCCCATGTAACATTTGAACAGCATTTTCTGTGGCTGCTGAGTTGAAAACACATTGATAGGGAATAAGGCCAGAGCAGGGAGAACTTCTAGGAAATGTGAAAATTAAGTGTGCGAAGACAGTGGCTTGGGAAATAGTAGTAGAGGTGGTAAGAAATAACAATAATAGCCCTAACCAGTTTGGCTCAGGTGATAGAGCATCAGCCCAGGGACAGAAGGGTCCCAGGTTTGATTCTGGTCAAGGGCATGTACCGTGGTTGCAGGCACATCTCCATTAGGGGGTGTGCAGGAGGCAGCTGATCAATGTTTCTCTCTCATCGATGTTTCTAACTCTCTATCCCTCTCCCTTCCTCTCTGTAAAAAATCAATAAAATATATTTTTTAAAAATAACAATGATAATAATAGAGACCTGATTTTCAGTGAAATGTCACATTTATTTAGAGTAGGGAAATAAAATAATGTCATTTTGAAATGGAATAATAAAACAGTATTTCTTACTTTCATGCAAGTATAGTTGTGGTATGAATAACTTGTCCTCCATATACATCTGCTGGGCTAGCCATAAGGTGTTTACTAATTAGGATTTAAAGATGTTTTTGTTTGTTCATTTGTTTTCCATAAGGAGGCTGTGATTTGAATGTCCCCTGTGAATATGCAGGCAGTCTGAAACAGGAGGAAAATAGCAGCTAAGTTCCTTTCAATTCTCTTTACTTTTCTCCAATCATCACTGAGAAATGCAGCCATTTAAAATAAGACTCTTCATCACTTACATGAATTAGCAAAGTTCCACTGTAATAATTTCCCATTAAAATTCACAAAGCTCAGGTTTTACATGATGAGTTCAGAGATGGTTACACAAATGCCTTGCTCTGCAGGCAGCCTGTCTCATCTAATGCAAAAGCCATCATGGCTTTTAAAATTTACTGGCAAGACTAACTGGAAACTTCATTATGAGCAATGGAGTCCTGAGTTTTAGAAAAGAATGCTTAAAAAGAATCAAAATAAGAAGTGCATTCTTCATCGGGAGCTTTGGATAAGCATGTGAGAACATCTGAATAGTAGCTCTCTAGGCTATTGACCCGAAGGATCAACTAATCAAAAATATGTTTGTGCTGCTGCAAACTGACCACCGATGATCACCACTTCAGCAGAACACTAGGGAAAATATGTTTAGAAAAATGGAAATTAGGATAGAAGAAAGTGAGAGCCAAATTACAACACGTGGTGTTAGAGAGTTGAAAGGGAAAGTGAAGCCTGCCAAAGTCAATGCCCTAGAGAATGTTCTGAGGGAAAGGAAGTCCTGTAAGAATGTTTAGTTTTTCAAGGGAAAAAAGAAGAAAGACTTACTACAGCAAGCCTTTAAGAAGAATCATCCCACTAGTTAGATTCTCTAGAGATTATAGGAAAGGATGGAATTTATAGAATGTTTGAGATAAAGGGAAAGTGAATATTTTGTTGAAACTAAACTGGATATAATTAATTTATCATAGCCAAGAGATAAATAACAGCACCGTATATGTCTACAAAGCTTAACACTTCATAAAGCATTTTTATATACCTCCTCTTACAAAACCAGGAATGTTTATGGGTCAGAATATTTTTCAGGTGAGAAAACTTTGGCTCGGGAAATTTAAATGACAAATATATATATATATATATGTGTGTGTGTGTGTGTGTTTGTGTATAATTGTATTTTTTATTTTCCTTTTATTGATTAAGATATTACAAATGTGTTCTTATCCTCTCAATGTCCTCTCATCCCCCAAATCCTGCCCTCACCCTCACCTCCTGTTGTCCACATCCATCACTTATGCTTATATGCATGCATACAAGTCCTTTGGTTGATCTCTCCCCCTCACCCTGCCCCTCCCCTGCCCTTCCTCTGAGTTTTGAGCATCTGATCGATGCTTCTCTGTCTATATATCTGTTTTTGTTCATTGGTTTATGTTGTTCATTATAATCCACAAATGAGTGAGAACATGTGATATTTATCTTTCTCTGACTTATTTTTTTATTGATTTTTTTTACAGAGAAGAAGGGAGAGGGATAGAGAGTTAGAAACATCAATGAGAGAGAAACATCAATCAGCTGCCTCCTGAACACCCCCACCGGGGACGTGCCCAAAACCAAGGTACGCGCCCTTGACCAGAATCAAACCTGGGACCCTTCAGTCCGCAGGCTGATGCTCTATCCACTGAGCGAAACTGGTCAGGGCGATTACTGTCTTCTTACTAGACCAATTCTTCCTTGAAAATAGGCGCTATTTTTTACTCATTATTTTGACTTCACTACTATGAAGGTGAACACTTTTAAAACATTTGCCTTTTTCTACCCCATCCTTACTCTTAACCAGAGGGGCTTGTAAGGGTGGGCATAGTAAGTATAGCAAGTATAGCCAATGCAGCATGTGAAGACACGGAATTGTAAAAAGCCGTCTTTGGGAGTAAGAGGAGGGGTTGCAATATAGCTGCAGAGTAGAATGCACTGATATGTGCTTACTGGAAACAGGATCCGTAATTATATCTTTAAGAATAAAATTTCCAATATGAGACACTTTGAATGTATTTTTGTGAATCCAGCCATTTCCTAATAGAATTAACTCACCTTATCACCACCCTAATCATCTATTAAAATGATTTTTTTCATGATAACAATCATTACCTGTGCCCTCCAAAATACTTTGAGTACCTTGAAGAAAAGTATACTGTAAATTTAATTTTAAGATTTTATTAAAATACATAATTCAATGCTATAGTTACTAAATCATAAAGATGATTAAGCATAATCAAAAAATAAACATTATCCTTAATACATTCTAAGTCTCAATATTAAACATTTTAAATTATTTTTCAGCATCTTCTAAATGTCAATATACATATCTTCTAAAGGACTTTCTATCTTTCTCCGAGAGGATAAATGGCTTTGGCAGCTTCCTCCAGAATTGGGTTGGCTGTTTCTGCTTCATAAATCAGCTCCTTGTCTCCTAGGACTGAGGGAGCACCCAGATTCATTTATTCTATTTTAAAAGAAAAAATATATGTTATTAAGGGTCTTCTAAATAACCTCACTAGTGGAAAAAAAATGAAATTTCTTCAAGGTCCACCAGGGAAAACCAGAGATTATACAAATGTTATTTGTCAGCAAATACATATCGATTGAATAAACGTTGTTTTGCCTTCTAATTGCCACATTTTCTTACAAGGAACTTGGCAGGTCAGGGATTTGAGTTTATTGAAAGAAAATGAAACGGGTTGCAGTTTGACCTGACAGACTGCATATGGGGAAATATACAACAGAGGTACATTTTCAGAAAGGGACTTTGGGCAATGAAAATGATTTATAGAACCTCTACATGCCTAAATGTGATATTCACTGGGGAGTATTTAACGATAAGAAGTGTGGAAGAGCTTAAATTCAAGCATCAAAACTCATAGGTCAAGAAAAGGGTAAACTCAAAAGACTTATATAACTGACCTTATTCTGTTGTAATATCCCAAAATTGCTTGGGTCTTGGCTTCAAGGGACATTGGCTGTTACAACTTTTTGGTTCTCATTAATTCCTCACTGACCAACTGATTTATGGTATTGAGATGAATCTATTCTCATTCAATCTTTTTTTTAAATACCAGAGGTTGTATTAGATATTGGGGGTACATAAAATATACTTTTATTCATTCATTCATTTGCCCAACATGACTTTGTTGAGAACCTACTGTATTCTAGTACTATACTAGGAACATAGAGATAACTATAACAC
>NW_006299719.1:3113910-3128890 GCF_000327345.1 Myotis davidii
ATCTAAAGTTGAAGAGATTTAATATTAGATTAACTACTCAAAGAAAGCATTTTCAGTAAAAATCAAATTCCCAATGGACCACAATACAGAATTAGCAATATCAGCTGGCACTTACTCTGCCATTTGAACTGAGGTCTGAAAACCACTAGTCTTGTCTCATTTAGTAATTCATTTTGCATATTTCACAACTACTCCATTTTTCTATGAATTAAGCACATTTACATTAAAACAGATTACAGCAGTGCTACAACCAAAACGGTACTGCTTCATAAATGTAATCCTCTCCCAAGGAAAGCATAGACAAGTTTTGGCACTTTTTGTAAAAAACAAAGTTGGATTATGATAACAGAAAGCTTCTTTATTCCTCTACTTTCTTCTTCTGGATCTGGCTGTTGTGAGCAGAAACCCTGTAAATTCAGAGTCACAGAAGAATGAACCAAAGAGAATCAAGATATGTCTCTCCCGTTAGCCCTCAATTTTCTCTAGCAGGAGCTTCTTATTTCTGCCTCTTTTTGCTGCTTTGAATGAATCAAATCCCTGATATGCTCATGGAAATCTCAAGACAAAGACACAATTTGGTGGAATTCTCCTCCATTATACACTACACAATTGTCTGAAAATGTTAACATGTATATTTTAATGGGCTTCTATACATAGCTCAGAGTTCTTGTAATCATCATTCAGCAAAATCACATTAAATTCCTATACTTCACATGGAATAATTAACAAGAGCAGAGTTCTATCTGAGAATTCATTATGCTGTAGATTTGAAAATGACAAATTTACTTTTAATTGTTCAAAGTTATGAGTAGGGTCTGTGAAAATATGATAGCACTCTAAAGATTGATAAAAATGTATACATATTATCTATAATTTAATTCAATAAAAATGAGCACATACATATACTTTGCCAAGCTCTGAGATGACATGAATAGATATCATCCCATCATTGTCACAGTTTATTGTCATTGATTAGAATCTGCAAATATTTCTGAAGGTCAGCATTGATTTTTGCCATGACTCATGAGAATTGGAAATTTCCTTAAATTTAAAAATCCAAATTCACTATTATGTTCCAAATTGAAATATCTGTGATCTCTAGTCATATTCTTGTTTATCCCATTTCTATTAAACACACCAGTCATATTTTAGTAATATTAATCTTTTTTTCTCTTTTTTCCCCAATCAGTTATCAAAATCCTCTTGATTATACTTTTGGAATAACTTTTATACGAATTCTTTTCTGGCCATTTCTACATTAATATGACACCTGTTTTTACCTATCCTTTATACTACTGAAAACCTTCTGTTTTATTTATTTCCAGTACTGTCTTTCCTCTAATCAGATCTGAAAATTGCAGATATATTATAGTCCTGAAAATACCTGTCAGCTCCCCACCCCCATTATAATACAATCAACAATGACCCATTGTCTATAGAAGTCACAAACTCGAGTGCCTAAAAAGGCCAGGTAGGTAACAAAATGAGTGGAGTGGGTAGAATTAACAATAGGGAGTAGTAGAGACTGGCATGCATAAGCTCCAGATGAGAGAAAGAAAAAACTTACTTCTAGTTGATTATTTTCACCAGAAGTAATCTCCACCAAGCTCCTATATGACTGTACCTGCATCTCTCATCTATTTTGTGTTAAAATGTGCATACAGATCTTACTTCTTTTACTAACCAATATCAATATATTGTGATCATGCAAAGCCCCTTGCTCAGAGTTGGAGCTATAAAACTGTGTTGAGTGAAATGAGAAATATAGGCATTGCAGGGTTTTGTATTTCCTGATACAAAGAGTAGGCTATGTCTAAATGTAGCTAATACTAATTTAAAAGAAACTGCTATTTAAAAGAAATTCACCTCTTGCTGGAAGTGCTTAAAAAATCTTAGTTCAATATAAGCCATCAAAACCATTTATTAAATTATGTAAAAATTAGATTTAGGATGTATTTGTAAAACATTAGGAGGAGAAACTCATGTAGTCAGGAAATAAACTGGGGCTTCTGTGTGGGCGGTAGTGTCAACATGTAAACCAATTCCCCCGGTAACACAGTGCATAAAAACATTTTGTTCAAACCTTGGTATCCTGCTGTGTTCTGTAGTTTCCTGCCAAAATATTCCTTTGCTGTCATGTAGATAGCCAAAGCTATTTGTTAGGAAAACTCTCTTCTCTGCTCAAATAGCCCAGCTCAGCACTTTGAAGGGCTCACAGGAAACACACTAAACTAGAAACCATCAGGGGTGGTTAGATAAATACAGGTAGCCTGATGTTATATAGTCCATGAGACTACTGTCTCCTAGACTCTGATTAAAAAGTGATTTTGAGCTATACCCTTTGCTCTCAGGGAACTCTCAACCTGCAGTGCTTCAGGATTGAGCATTTAAGTATACTTTAATGAGGACATTTACTAAAACTAGTGTTGGGATCTTTATAGGCAATTATGGCACCCCGAGATAGTCATCTAGATTACATTCTCTAGATGCCCTATAGTTTAATTAGAGCATCCGAATGTATGACACGATGCCAATTTTTCGTACTTCAGTGCTCTCTTTGCTCAATATTAACATGAAAAAATATAAAATCAAAAGCCCACATATTTATAAATAATTTCTCATCATCCTGCCCCCCCCCAAAGAAAAGAAGTTTAAAAAATAACATGTAAATACTAATATATACAGATTCACTTAGGAGGAATTCAGATTGGTATGGCAGAGGATATTCGTAATAGGGCTGTGGAGGAGTTTATTTTGCACTAAAATGAAGAAATCTTCAGTAATAGTCCAAATAGTCAATATCAACACACCAGAGGAGATGTGATGAGGCCTTACGAGGCCTTATTCCCCATTGTAGTGAAATATTCTCAACCTTTGTGTTATTGATTCAGAATTTGCAGTAGGTTTGGGTCAAACATTTTATAGTGAGGATGAGAGGTTTTGCTAGGTGATACCAGAGAAGAGTAGTTATATGAATAGAAGAAGGAAGACTTCATTTTGAAAGTAGAGTGTAGTCTAACAAGATTAATGATGTTTGAATGTGTGTGATGGTAAAGAAAAAAGAGGACAGCTAATGAGCAATCTGTATAGAATTGCTGAGTTTCTCTGTGTTGTAGGGTGCAATGAGGCAGAAAAAAAGGTAGGAAGTGGCCAATGACTAACTTTACTCTTTTACTCTTTGCTCACTTTTATTGTCACAGAAAACACAATCCAGACAACATGTTGGCAATCTTAAATGCCATAACCTACACTAGTGTGTGTGTGTGTGTGTGTGTGTGTGTGTGTGTGTGTGTGTTTTAAGCCCTCTTGTTATTTTAGGGAGGTGTGACTAATAGTACTTCTTTGTACTTGATGCTAGACAAGCAATATAAGTTAAATTTTTGTTGTGTGTGGGTGTGTGTGTGTGTGTGTGTGTGTGTGTGTGTGTGTGTGTTTTAAGCCCTCTTGTTATTTTAGGGAGGTGTGACTAATAGTACTTCTTTGTACTTGATGCTAGACAAGCAATATAAGTTAAATTTTTGTTTAGCTGAGAGGAAACACTTGCCTTTAACTCACCCAAATTGTAAGGTCAACCTTAGACCAGAGAATACAGGAACTTTTCTGGCTCCCAGATGCATAACAGAAAGCACAGGCCCAGGGGTTAAACTATCCGTACCTGGTTTGAATCTGGCTCTGCTGTCTTTTTGCTGTGTGAATTAGGTCAAACAATTTCTTCGTGCTTTAGTTTTCTCATTTGTTTAAAAATTGGGATAATAGTATCAGCTATGTATAAGATTATTTGGAAAGTTGAGTTCAATGTTTAAGTATTTTGAATAGGGCATAGCACAGAGTAAGTGCTTAATAGATATCATTATTCATTATCACTTTGTTTTGGTACTTAGTTTTAGTGCTACTTGTGAAGAAAGTGGAAGACTGTTCTCCTGAGTTAGAGAACAAAGTCTTTATGGAGGTTATTAGGTGAGACATTATCTTTTCTCTTACTTTCTCCTACTCTTCATTCTGGTTTTCTAAGTATAATAATTTACATTTTGACTATTTAATAAACTGACTATTATTTCTGCCTGTTCATATGTGTATAACATTATTTTCTATAGCATGAAATCTGTTTTATAGAGACATATAAAAATCTATAATCCATTATGAAAAAATTAAGGCAAAAATAGGCTACTTTTTCAGACCATAAAGTTAGATAGGCATTATCATGGGAAATGTGTTATAACTGAATACTCTGCAATTAATATTATGTAAGTCATTGTGTATTAAGAATAATTTCCACAAATATTTAATGACTCCACTGATTGGTATGAAAAGAAAAGAGTTATTTATATTGATTTTTTACTTTAATGAAAATCTCTCTTTAGCTTGTCCTCAGAATGATGGGTCAACTTTAGTTTAAATCTAGTCAAATTTTAAGTAAACTTTTAAAGAAATATTTCCAAAACCTTGAAAACAGGAAAATAACCCCTGTCTGCAAATGCAAACTCTTATTGAAATGCAGTTTCTTGAATACATATGGATTTTCACCTCTGGCAGTCCTGCCTCTTCAAAGATATTCATCATGATGTGTAGCTGGTCAGGACAGTCTCTGTCCATGGCATGGCCAAGGCAAGTCCCTACATGTTAGAGTTCTGACTTGGCTCATTGCTTGCATCTCCCAACTCTTTGCTGCTTCTTCTATTAGGCTGAACTGTTCCTTCTGATGAGGAATTTTTAATTTATTTCTTTTCAGGCCTGCAGGCATAAAATTCTGATTTGCATGCCATTCTTGCTAGTCTACATTTAACAGTATGACAGAATAACTCAGAGTAGTTTAGAGATGTAAAAAAAAAAAAAAGTCAAGAATAGTCCCCACATTACCACTGATTACAAGATCATATTTCCCTAAAAATACTTCCTCTCTCTTTAGCATCTTCTTCAAAAACCTGAAGGATCACCAATAAGACTGAGAGCATTAAGAATAATTTTGAAATGTCTTATCGTTGCAAAGCAAGTGTGATTTTTTTCTTAACCATAAGCAAAACGATTTTGATTCAGTCACACAGTGTTCTCCTTTAGAGAACATTAAACTGTTGCAGGGATCAGGAGGCCCTGATTTGCACACCCTGGAGTGACTCAAACGCAAGTGTTTGTGCAGAAAGGTCTACTTCATAAAATTCCGTTCTGCTCCTTTCCTCATTGAGGCATTATGATTTTGTTAAGGGATGGTTACATCCAGGGTTCTCATTAGTTTGATTAATGGTATACCTCTAATAGAGGCTGCCACCTGACATTTGGGAAAAAAATACATGGCAGGTAATTTTTAAAAAATACAGAACCTGTCCCCTTAACCCAGTTTCATTCCCTCTGGTAAGAGTGGCAATTGGATGTGACACTCATCAGTGGGAGAGGTCTGACATCCTCTCCCCACTCCATCCCCGGTTCAATTAAAAGAAAGATAGCCTGACTTTCTGGAGAAACTGAAGCAAATGTAGGGAGAGAGCTGTTCAATATCCCAGCACAGTAAGTGCTGCCTATCACATCCACAGATTTTAAACTTTATGCTTCCTGTCAATTAGACACGTTAAGTTTTCACTAAAATATTGAATTAATGGAGCGATCCTGTCCCTAATAGATAATGCATCTCATGTGTCTTGCTTGCCTTTTCAATTAGAAAAACAATGAGGTGTAAAAAATAGGCCAATTTCAAATTTTTCAAATGCTGAACTAAGATTTATATTCAAAAGTCTTGACTCTGGAGTTGGCTTTAGGTCTCACTAATGATACTACTTTCTTCTCTTTTGGTCTTTAGAGTTATTACAATTGTTTCTCTGGTCCTGGTCCTTATTCACAGTCCTATGTAACAACAGGATGAGACTTTAATTTTGCTCTAAGAGAAATCCCTTCTAACATTAAGAACATATAAAGGATGCAAAACTGGCCTGTGACAAACCCTTGCCTAGTAGGCTTGTCTCTGGCAGGATATAACCACTAAAATCACCCTGTTAACTTCCATTTCAGTGCACTAAAGACAATACCCCCAATTTCTGTACTCTAATGGGAAATGGATTTATTTAAAATTCTCCAAACAAATTGCAAGTTTTGTTGCTTTTATTGGTGTGCTTTTCCATTGGCTGCTCTATTTCCATATCTATGTCTATTTCCCTCCAAATATTAGAGCTGTGTTTCTAAGCAATCATAAAAGTCCTTCCCTGCCCCCTGCACCGCAAACAGGAGGGCACTGGGGAACTGATGACAGCAGCTCTCCTTGGGCATGGATGTCCTCTTTAATCAAAGTGAGTTCCCTCATGGGTATGGTACTGACATGCATTTGCCATTTAGATGTACTTGATGTGACACTTGAGGCAATGCCATGCTTACTTACCCTGAAAATTGTAAAATAATTTTACAAAAATAAAAAAGGCAGAAATATTGCTTAACGAAGTTCCTTTTTAAACTAGCAATAGTACCATGGATTTGGGAAATTTCTGTAATCTTCTATTTCACAAAGAAGGTCATTTTATAGTTAACTTTGTGACTAAATTCAGTATGTGAGACTGGCAGATCTATTGGTTACAAAAATCAGTCTCTGGACTTCATAACAGAGTTTCCTGAGTTAAGGAATAACAATGGTAATTTAATGAAAGCATTGTGAGGCACATCTTTGAAATCAAATGTTTTACTCCCTGGAATTTGAAAAGTGTTTCATAATGGAGGAAATCACTCTATCCTAGAACTAATATTTAGACTAATATTTTCAACTAATATTTAGACTAATATTTTCTTTTTACATGAAATCTCTAATACTATTATAACTGAAATGCATGCAGAAAAGTGCTCCATGAAAAGTTGAAACACCTGTTTAACAATGTACATGGGAACATCTCCCCAGTGTATATTAGTGTGGTATTTATTAGGCATAATGGAGAACATTTTCAAACATTTTAAAGAAATTTCTTATTTTGTTAAGATCACAGACATGGAGGTCTGTAAAAATCCTCAAAAAATATATAATACTTATCTTTAGCCTCCTGGAAAGAGGCATTGAAAGATAGATGCTGTCCATGACAAGTTTATATTTTGTCCAAGCATGATAAATCTAAAAATTAAGCTCAATAGATGGTATGTTTTTCCTTCAAAAGAATCAACAGGAAGAGGCTTTCATAACTTTCTTTTTTACTCTGTTACACTGTCTAACAATCCAAAACAGCCAGACTCCTAGCTCTCAAAGTGGGACAGAGCCATATCATCAAGCAGCATAACAAGGAAATAAAAGGACAGAATATTGTGATCAATGGCAACTTCCCATGCGATTTGGGAACTAACAAATGCCTATTACCCATCATCTAATAGATAGTGACAGCACGCTGCAGAGCACACTGAGCACAGTTTTGATTTAGACTCAAATTAAATGCTGACTCTACTGTTGAGAAGCTGTGCATGATATTCAGAGCTACTACTCTCAGAGCACTAGCTTCCTCATCCCAAAAATGGGGAAAATAGGAATTTATGAGAATTCTACATTTTTAATAAACCATAAACACACAATAATTGGTAGCTACTATCTTTAGTTATTATCTAGTTGACCACATAGAAAACACTGAACTAGGTGATGTGTGGGGTGGGTTGGAATGTACGTAAGAAACCACCATTGCTCCTTAAGGAGGCTAAAAGGAAGAAGCAGATCCTACGATGCTTTATGTGAAGAGCACTGCAATGTTCTCCTTATATTGGCCCCATGGAGTAGGCATTAGTATTCTCATTCTATAGATGAGGAACCTGGTGGTTTGAGAGGTTACTTGAACTTCCCTCATCATGACCCCAGGATGGGCACTAATAACTACCACATTATACTGAGTCACATGATAGTATATTGTCCGGAGGGGGGAAAGGTATGTACAAATATGACTGTGAAATAGAGTAAATGGGGGGGGGGGGTCATTATTGCCAGATACAAATAAATGCTTGTCTGTCTCAGTCTCTCACATTTGGGATTTGACACCATGTTGGATGTATCTTTTAAAAAGCTATTTCTTGAATACTGGAATTATAGAAAGTGGCCATACCCTTTTTCCCATAAGGGCCTCATTTTTTTTTCTCAAAATAAGGCTTTAAACTTAAATGTTTATTTGTAATTTATATTTTTATACAGAAACTGAAACAACATTTGTATTTTTTATATAATACTCTTTGCCAAGGAGTTCTCATGTAACCCCCGTTCTGTCCATTGAGTGGGGACCTGATGGTCATGCACTTTGTTTGTACTACCAAAGGTTCCTCAGAGAAACAGAATTAATAGAATGTATGTACAGTTGACCCTTGAACATGCAGTTTGAACTATGTGGGTTCGCTCATCTGGGAATTTTCCAAGAATGAGTAGAGGGCTGGCTTAAGTTATACATGGATTTTCAACTGTATGGGTGATCAGCACCCCTAACTACCCCCCTCACATTGTTCAAGGGTCAACTGTACTATAGAAAAAAAGAGATTCATTTTAAGGAATTGGCTCATTTATTTTAAGGAACTGAAAATCCCAAATCTGCAGGGTAGGCCAGGAGGCTGGAGACCCAGGGGAAAGTTTATGTTGTAGTTCAAATCTAGAGGCCCTCTGCTGGCAGAATCCCTCTTGCTGCAGGAGGTCAATCTTTTAGTGCATTCAGACCTTCAGCTGATTGGGGGAGATTCATCCACATTGTAGAGAGCAAGCTGCTTTATTCAAAGTGTGCCAGTTTAAATATTAATCCAAATCCAAAACAACCTAATTGAAACATACAGAACAATGTTTGACCAAATATCTGGGCCCTGTGACTTAGCCCAATTGAGACATAAGTCATCAGGGAGGTTTTATTGTGGCACAAACCTATACTAGTATATCTCGTTCCAAGTGGCCAATGTGGTCAGTCGGCCACTGGAATTTTTTAGGTGGTGATTATTGTGAGTATCATATCCTATTTTTAGTAGAGTGAGGTCTACATGTTTAAAGTAAAAATTAAATTAGGCATACCAGATCACTGATTTTTCAATATAGCAGTGGCGAAACAGAATATTTAAAGCCTTTTTTTTCATATCTGAAAAGCCACAGAAACTTATTACTGTCAATGAAAAGGAATTCAGTCTTTTGAATGGATCCCATTGAAGAGTTAATCAACTTAATAGAAATCATTTTATTATTGTTTAAATTATGTAGATAAAATAAAAAATTACTTCGGAACATATAAAAATACTCATGTTTAACATGATCTAATGACATTGTAATTTTGAACACTTTAGAGTTTTTATGGTAGTGAAACTTTAAACATGTTTGCTGTAGTTGAACATAATCCTCAGATGTTGATGTCCGATGTGTCCTGGCTCACTTAAGTAACGTCTGAAAGTGAAACTCAAAAAAAAAAAAAAAAGCACACGTCTATAGTCCTTCCATAAAGTGAGCTCCATCAGGAATTATATTTACAGAAAAGGTGAAACCCGCTCTAGAGATAATACATATAATCACATTTGCTAAAAATGGAAAAACCTTAGTACATTCTTGTTTGGTATCTATTTTACATCATAACCTGCAGCTATGTTCTGTTGCCATTATCCTAATACTAGTAAGAAGAAATCGCCACTAAAACCCTCAAAAGAAAGCACTTATTTTGTAAAGCTGTAATTATGAAGCTGGAGTTTCAGCATCTCCTTCAAAGAATAACAATATGAAGGCTCTAAAAACTATTGCAAAAGCAACATTTTGAAGAACCCTCTGTGAATGTTTTCTCCCAATACATACTCGAATATTTGCATAAATAAGGATGAAGGCTCTATTATGGAGAAGAGTTTAAATGCCTTCATTAAAATAAAATCCTCTTTAATACTTGCAAGTGATGTGTTCAGCTCTGCTAATGAAGAAGCAGCCTATGTTATCACAATAAAAATTGAATCTCTCTATCAAAGCCATATATTTTTATCTATCTTGATTTTCCCCTTATTTTAATTTTTACTACTTCTTTAGAAAAGTTTGGTACCTTTGAAGAGTTTGTAGAAAATTGTCATAACAAATCGGATGCCTTTTCCTCCAGCTGTACTTCTTTTTCAATCCTCTTCTCCAAAGATTCCTTGTGCGGTACTGGGTTCCTTCTGCTGGAGAGGTGTCTAATGGTCATGAAGGTTCTGGTACAGCACAAGTCGTCCATGACATTTCAACTTTCCCAATGTGGCCAGCCAGCCACCGAAATTTTTAGGTGATGATTCCTATGAAGATTTCATATTCACTTCTATTTTAAAAACAGCTTGCATTTTCTCAAAGCCCATTACAGAATATCAAATCAACTTTATATTAACTATTAGAATCTCTTTATTGAAACCAATTTTTAATTTTACTTCAACTTTTATTGGATCTATTTTTTAATCAAATACTGGCCTTTGCAATGCAAGATTAAATCTCATTTGATTAATTTCATGCCATTTTTTCTAGGCTTTTTGTACTATTATATGATATCTCATCACTTGATATCCTCTCTCATCTGAGAATTTAATTAATGTCATTAAAAACTAACTGCAGATCATTTATGAAGATGTTTAACAGACTGGAGTTCAAGACTACTCTGAATGAAACAAAACACTTCACACTCACTTCTAAAGACAATATGCATTTATATTTCCAATTTAGCTCATCAGTAAGCTAAATGCAGCCTTTTGTTATTACCTAAATATTTTCCAGTAGAATTCTGAGATCCTAACATATCAATGATTTTACTTTCACCAAAACTAGGAGTCCTTTAGTTAGCATTAATAATGATTTCCCCTAATGGTTTTGTATATATGTATAAATGAATTTTTTTCTGAGGAAAGGCATCGCTCAGTGTTATAATTAATTCCCAAGAATACATAGCTCCCAAAGTACATAGAATTTTGTGCTTTCTTATGTGGTTATACTTAAAAACAATTAAGATACAATTCACCTTTGTCATAGATAGAACATTAATATTTTCTCCATGGTGTCTAACCTCTGAGTTATTTGTATCATCCATATTCATTTTCTTGTAAAGAAAGTATTTTCTCAAATGCATATACTTACGATTTTCCAGGTAACTTTTTAAAATACATATTTGACCATATACTGTTTTGGATGAAAAAGAAAAAAAACTAAACTGTAGAAACTGAAAAATATAAGATTAGATTTTTTTTTATAAATGTACTTCATGTAATGTGAAAAATTGGGATATTATCCAGGATTATAAAACTTTTAGTAAAATAATTACTGTCAGTCTTATTTAATGTATGTTTTCTCTGACAGTAATATATTTAGAACATCAAGGAGATTCCAAACTCATCTAACGTTTGAAATGTTCTTCCTATTGACATATCTAGAAAAGAAATGAGAGAACCAGATTATATCTTCCAGTAGTTTTCTAATTATATGAGTGCCCAATTGTGAATGATTAACACTAACTCAATATCTATTTCATGGATCTTGCTTTACTGTTTTAAAGGGATGTTAATTAAGGCTGTGTCAATGAGGGGAAAATTGCAGTGGCATGCTTAAGAATATTAAAAGAACATTTCATGTGGGAAACATAAGGTTATAAAACTATTTACTATGGGATAAGTGGAGTGCTAGGTTCAATTGGATCCCATTATTAAAAGAGAGATTTAGAGACGAAGGAGAGTGCTAGCAAGAGGACAACAAACATGAGTGAATGTTCTGGGAAAAATAAAGAATGAATATATTTCAAGTAAAAGCAATGAAGAGAAATACAACGTCTGTGTTCAAGTATTTTTTACAATAAAAGCATAAAGTCTGGGATGAGACAAATCTGTATTTGAATCCATGTCTTTTTCTTTTAAGCTCGTCAACTTTGCATCTGTCCTCTATGTAAAATATAGGATAATATTTATTTTGAAGACTGTGGTTAGAAACAAGGATAATATAAGTAGTACACCTAGAAGAGTATCAGACATATAAAGAAGTGCTTCTATAAATAGTAGTTGGTATTATTTCTACTGTTTTTATTAGACACTCCTCATAAGCAGTTCCAGAGCAGTATACAGAGGCCTCTTCGAGTTGTTAATCATAGAGTTGCTTGCTGGCAGATTAGTATTGGTGGAGGTTGGAAAAGACACGAAGAGTCTACTTGACCTTAGAAGACACTAGATCTGTCAGTTCTTTATTTAATATACAAATACATGGGTAACTTCAACATAATTCAAATTTTCTGAATACTATGAGGTACAACTTTTGTTTCTGTTTTCCCCCCTCTGCCCTCTCTCCTTTCTTTCTTAGAAATGCTGCTAAATCTAGGTCTGTGCATCTGCACGGAATTTAATTATCAGGTCTGATTTGGCCAATGTGCTTTCCTCAGAAGTGTGGTGGAGAGTAATAATACATGGCTTCACCCATGGACATAGACAATAGGGTGGGGAAAGCCTGGGTTTGGGGGATGGGGGCAGGATGGGAGAGGTAAGTGGGGAAAAGGGTGACATATGTAATACTTTCAACAATAAAGATTTAAAAAGTAAAATAAAATAAAATAAATAAAAATAGGAAAACAAAACTTCAGGAACAATAGAACCAAATAAAAGAATCCTATCTAATAAAGAGGGAATATGCTAATTGACCCTCATGTCATCACAAAGATGGTGGCACCAATAGCCAATAAGGCATGAATATGCTAATTGACTGCCCCACCCTCAAAGGTGGTGGTGCCCACAGCCTCAAGATGGCAGCGCCCAGTTCCCTCAGCCCTGCCAGGGTGGCAGGTGTGCATCAAGGCCGGGCCTACCCCTAGGCAGGCTCGGCCACTCCGCACGCCTGCCTCCAGAGTCCCCCAGTCCCCTCAGTGCCCCCAGGACCAGCCTGAGGTTCAGGCAAGCCTCTGATGGCGCTGCCCAGCCAATGCCTGAGACACAGGCAAGCCTCAGATGGCGGTTGCCCAGTCGCCCAGGGCTGCCCGAGGCTCAGGTAACCAGGGCCGGCCAAGGCTTGCGCTGCTGGCAGTGGCAGCAGCAGAGGTGTGATTGGGCATTGCCTTCCCCTGATGGCCAGGTCGCCTCCCATTCCTGAGGGCTCCCGGACTGTGACGGGGGGCAGGCTGGGCTAAGGGATGCCCCCTCCAGTGCATGAATTTTCTTGCAGTGGGCCTCTAGTGTAGTATAATTTAAGAAAAATGAACTCTACATGCCTAGATTTTCTTTAAAAATAGAATATGTAGGTTTAACATTCATGGGTTTTTGTCTATTTGGCTTTAACTCAAAGGTCAATAACTTGTCACACATACTCAGAGATTAGGATTGGTGTAAACGTGAGAAAAATGAGTGGGCCCAGTCAACCAGCCACACAACAGTATTTTTGCCATGTCTGCTAATTATTCAAGAGGTCACACTCATGATTTTATATCTCTCTGAAATTAATTAATTAATTAATTAGTTAATTAATTAAATGTAATGTACAAACACACATACATACCAGGGTCACTATATACTACACACAAATATATATAAAACTTGTATTTAAACATCCCAGTAACTCTGTAACTCTGAAGTATAAAGATATTAACTAGCACAAGATTACATAGATATGAGTTGTCAGTCATAATTCTAACTCTGTAACTATTGCTTAACTATGCTGCCTTTAATGCCTCACTTGACTTCCACAGTGAATTATAAGATCAAGAAACTGGAGAATTAAATAAAATTACAGGAGTCATCCCTTATGGCTATAGGTTGTCTTGTAATTACTTCTTAGTTATACTGGAGACCTGATAGGGGGGATAAACAAAATTTTACTTGAGCAATCTTAGTTTTTTATTAATACTATGGAATTGCACACATAAAAGGAGTAAGGTGTGAGTGAAAGAAAAAGGCTAACAAGAAAGCACAGGTTATAGGTTAATAATAACAATAAATACTCTCTATTAAATGCATATATGCACGTACTATGAACAACTTCTTAGGTTGTGGTAGACTGAAAAAAAAAATGATCACAGTTCTCTACTGTCCTCTCTGTCCTTAAGCCTTTGCAATGTGAATTTATAATTATTCACATTAAAAGATAGACTCTAGCCTGGCTGGTGTGGCCCAGTGTGTGAGTGTTGATCTATGAACCAGGACATCATGATTTGATTACCCATCAGAGCACATGCCCAGTTATGGACTCGATCCCCAGTGAGGGGCATGCAGGAGGTAGCCAATCAATAATTCTCTCTCATCATTGATGTTTCTATCACTCTCTCTCTCTCTGTCTCCCTTCCTCTCTTAAATCAATAAAAATATATATCTTTTAAAAATAGAATCTACTTTCCCAACCCTTGAATTTTAGCTAATCTTGTGACTTGCTTTGAACAATAGAATGTGGCAGAGGCAACATTTTACTAATTCTTAATTTTGGTTTCAAGAAGACTGAGGGAAGCCCAGCTGGTGTGGCTCAGTGGTTGAGTGTAGACCTATGAACCAGGAGGTCAGGGTTCAATTCCCTCTCATGGCAGCAGCCCTTGCTGGCTTGATCCCCAATAGGGGGCGTGCAAGAGGCAGCTGATCACTGATTCTCGTCATTGACACTTCTCTCTCTCCCTTCCTTTCCTCTCTGAAATCAATAAAATATATTTTAAAAAAGAAGACTGTTTTGAACTTCTGCCATACCATGAGAAAATGTTGATGGAAATGCATGACCCAGTTAGCTTCATTGCCCTAGCTGACAGCTAACTAACTATAAGGCAAAGACTACAACGAAGCCTCGCTGAGACCAGCCAAGCCTGTCCTAAATCAGCAGAACTGCCCAGATGTCCTATAAACTTATGAGTAAAAACAAATAAGCCACTAAGTTTGGGAGTTTGGGGTGTTTCTTACGCAGCAGTAGATAAGTGATAAATATTATTGCCTAAAATCTAAAGACAGAATTTCAGAGCTAACAAAGCTCTGTTATAGTTATAGTAATGGTGGGAGCCAGTATTTGCTCTCAAGTTGTATGACCTTATGCCCAGGTCTTGTCATTCCCAGAAAAAAACAAGTTAAGTAATTAACAGTTAATGAA
>NW_006299719.1:3129124-3130316 GCF_000327345.1 Myotis davidii
CATTTATTTATTCAACAAACATTTATGAAGTCCCTGCCATATGCTAGGCACTGTTCTTGGCATTTTTATGCAATTAATTTTAAAAGAATCTATGATCTCAGAAAAAACTCTAAGCTAAATAATATAGGCAGAACAAGGTGAGTTATTCGCAAGGATGTAGACTAATTGGAAATTTCCTGGTTTAAATGCCATACTTATATTGCAACGAGAGTGCTATGGATCTAAAGGGACATACACATAAAATTCTAAAACAATTTGTCAGAATAATTAAGTATATTAAGAATGGGACTTGGACCCAAATTTCTTCAACCCACTCTGTAGAGAACACAATATATTAGTATATTTGGTGCAATTGGTTTATAACACCATTTCTACTACAGCCATAAGCCCAAGACAAATACTAAAAGATCGACCCAGCTTTATCTATTGCCAGAAACAGAATAGAGAATCACACCAAGTACCAGCATGCGAGAGCCACCAACACAAAATGACATTTGCCATTTATTTTGCATGCAGCTCTGCTTTCCTCTTCATTATCTCCAGCCCATAAAAATGCTGGCCTCTTCCAGAAAGATTCTCTCTGTAACACATTCTAGGCTTGATCAACCATTGAGAAATAAATGTGTGTTTTTTTCTCTCACAGTGTATAATTTCCTCTTTCTAACTCTTGAGAAGGAAACATTGATAGAAGTTAATGGTATTTGCCTTTAGAAAACAATAGGATTTGACTCAGAATTGTACAAGATCCATTTCATTTTCCTGTTTCAAAGAAAAGTCCCAATACCTTGCCACTGCCCAGTGCACAGAGTATGTTTTTCAGGTAAAAACAAACATACAAAAAAAAACAAAAAACCATACATGTAGTTGACTTATGTTATTGTGAATAAATACATAATAGGCAGTACAAAATCTGTTTCTGATCATCTCAATAACAGTAGCCTGCATCAAGGAAAACAGACAATTTCTCTTTATTGGTTAAGTAATGAAAATGCATTCCCTCTGTATCATGTTTCTGAATCTCCTTTTCATGATGCTTTTATCTCCATGTATCAAACGTGACCTCAGAGCCCAAAGAATGACAGGCTCTTTCCACGTTGAGTTCACAGGTATGTAGATACCCAGTTATTTAATAGCCCTATATGTTCTTAACATGTTTGTAATCAGGACCACTCAGACAAAGCCAAAGACATAA
>NW_006299719.1:3131729-3134156 GCF_000327345.1 Myotis davidii
AGATCCAGAGGATGCTAATGGTACACAATTTTCCCCTGCAAGTATGGTGTGATCTTCTTATCAGCAGAAAATGTTGCTTATAGAATTATGTTTTCCCATAACGCATGGTGTCCTGCACACAGTGAACACTACGGGGATGCTTGTGGAGTGAATGACTAGATATCAAAGCTAAGAGCTAAGCTTTAATAGTGGCTCAGAGAAGGAAATATCAATATGGGATAAACTAGAGAACTATCCTAATGGAATGGTATTTCAAACCTGCCCACATAAACATTCCCGCCTTGTGTTTTATTGAACACAGCCATTCCCATTAGCTTACATGTTTGCTATGCTGTTTTTTGTGTGCTACAATAAGCAGAACTGAATGGTTTGAATAGAGACTTTATGCCCTGCAAAGCAAAAAATATTAACTATCAGGCCCTTTGCAGAAAAGGTTTTCTTTTTTTTTTAAGGGATGAATTTATTATTTTATTGATTTTTAGATTTAAGAAAATGTTGAAAATACCGATTAAACTTAAAAGTGTGTCTTGCCTATAGCTGTTTTACTGCCAATAGCACAACAAACTGAAATGTTTTTGTCTTCAGAACTATTATCTAATTCAGCACCCACTTACATTCTTGACAGATGAAAGAAGTTCCAACATACGACTTCACTGTTTATGTTTGTCTTACTCCTTAACATCAGTGAAAATATCAAGTAACATTCACATAGGAGCTGTACTCAGCATGCTGCAAACATCACCATCGTGACATACGGCTGAGCCTCAACCCCGGGTGGGGAGGGAGGCAGAAATCCAAAGGAGAGAGAGTCCCTGCCCTTGGTGCTGCCCACTGTCCAGCCACAGGGAACGGCCTGCCTTGTGCCTGCGTAATCATTTTCCCCGACAGACCACAGGTGACAATTCATACCCACCATCTGCAAGAGGGAGACCTTGAAAATAAGCACAGGAAGAGAGGTATGCACTCTTCCCTTACATGCCATTAAGCTGCACTTAGTGTTCATCAATAGGACTGTTAAGCAATATCCGATAAGGATAATCAAAGAAGCATTGAAGCCAATTCAACATCTCTAATGAAAACACAGTTCAGGAAGAAACTTTAAACAGGTATTGAAACAAACAAAACCCCAGAAAATGTTTTCAACTCTTGGTCCAGACTGCAGGGGTGGGGAACTTTTTTTCTGCTAAGGAACATTTGGATATTTATAACATTCGAGGGCCATACCAAATTATCAGCTTAAAAGTTAGCCTGGCATACTTGGTCAGACATTTAATTAACTCACCCCTAATTCCTTAGCAGAGCCAGACCAAAAGCATTTGCAGGCCTTCTACGGCCTGAGGGCCGGATCTTACCCATCCTTGGTCTAGAGCAGTGCCTGACACCTATTAGATATTCAGTAAATGTCTATTATATGAATTAATGAAATAATAAATACATAAGTCAGAAATAAAACCATGTTAGATAATATTCCGTCATGCCTTCCAAGGCCCTCTGTGTATCTTGAAATGTTTAGAGACTCTGAAATAGATGTCTAGTCCTCTCCCTGGATCTATAGGGGACCCATAGTGCTGTGGAAGAGAATCTGAATTTAGCCCCAATTGGCAGAGATTTGTATAAGCATTTTTTCATGGCCTGTGCTTTTAAAGAAGATTAGAGTAGAAAGTCAATTAAGGTTCTGAAATACAATCACCACTGAGAGGAGAAATCTGAGAATCTTGGGTAGGCTACATGTGGAACTACTTTGGGAAAGTGGTTATTCTGGGTAGTAAAGGGTTGTGCCTGACATTTCCTGAACCCACCGCCTTGGGAAGGATGGTGGTGCATGTCAAGAGTAGAACTAGACATTTCACTGTGGATCCACTGTGAATCCCTAGGGACTCTGAGATATCTCTTCTTGGAAAGAGCGTGTTAGAGAGAGCTACAGTTAGACAGGAGGGAAACCCTGATCGGTCACTCAGTTTAGGCCCCTATATCAGAATACCACAGGCTAAATAGCTTGTAAATAACAGACATTTACTTCTCACAGTTTTGGAAGGTGGAAGTTCAAGGTCAAGGTGTCAGTATGGTCAGATTCTGGTGATATCTGTCTTCCTGGTTTATAGGTGGCACATGCAGAGAGGAGGGAGGGAGGGAGAGAGAGAGAGAGAGAGAGAGAGATATTGATTGGTTGCCTCCAGTACACACTCCAACTGGGGATTAAACCCGCAACCTACTTTGTTTTTTTAATGTGCTACTGAATACCATACAACTATCTTGAAATGGCAGTAAAGTGAGATATGCAGCTTTTCTGTATGTTTTAAAATTTGCAAATGTATTTTCATAATTATTGAATTTTTGTTATTCTTGAAGGAATCTCGGAGGCTATATCAGTTTCATTATGTGAACTGGCCAGACCATGATGTTCCTTCATTTATTGATTCTATTCTG
>NW_006299719.1:3135169-3136884 GCF_000327345.1 Myotis davidii
GGAGAGGCAGCAGGAAGAATTTGGTGTGGGAGGGGAAAATAAAACACAGTGTATCCTCAAAAAACATATTAAAGGTGTAAATTTGGATAAGAAAAACAGTGGCCTTATTTATAACTAGGGGCCCAGTGCATGAATTCGTGCACCTTGAAAGGAACTGTGGGCTGCAAGGAACACAGGGGCACAGGGGCAGGTCTCAGCCCATCCTCCACGCCCCCGCCTGGCCCCTCCTACAATGGCCCCTGATCCCCTGCTCCTGCCACCACCATTCCCACACACTGATTATGCTGGCACTGCTTACACCCACTGATGGCACAGAGAGATTGGGGCTGGTGCCAGCAGTGGGTGCGAGTAGCAACTGCTACCCCGATCACCCTTCAGGAGCAGGGGGAGGTGGAGAAGCCCTCAGGAGGATCAGGGCCTGGAGCCACCGCTCGCTGGCACTGACGGCGTCTAACGATCAGGACCAGTATCAGGTGCTGGCAGTAGGTGCAAGCGGCGACTCTGACACTGGCTGCAGGTGCGAGCTGGGCCTTCATAGGCAGTGGGTACAAATGGCAACTGCTGACCCCAGTTGCCCCTCAGGAGCATAGGGAAGTGGAGAAGCCCCGAGGGGCGACGGGGCCAGCAGCCACTGTTTGCACCCGCTGACGGTGCTGAGTGATTGGGGCTGGTGCCAGGCACTGGCAGTGGGTGTGAGGTGCAGGTCCAGCACCAGCAGTGGGTGTAAGCAGGGCTGGCGCCAGCAGCAGGTGTGAGCACCGAGTGGGACCGCAGCTCGCGGGAGCAAAGAATTTTCAGTAACCACCACAGGCTCGCCCCAATGACAGCGACCAGCACCCCACCTTGGTCTGGCTAACCTGCTCCACCATCCCACCGCAGCTGATGCCTTCCATGTTCTGCACGTGCCCCCTTGTGGTCAGTGCACATCATAGCAACCGATTGTTCTGTTTTTCCACCTCTCAGTCTATTTGCATATTAGCCTTTTATTATATAGGATAGTCTTATAATGCATAATTCTAAAATTTGAATACCCCTCTGGCTTTAAAAGAAATATTTTTCTTTTATCTGATTTTGAAACTTTAGCTGTATTAGAAAGGAATTGTGAATTATTCTAGAAATGGTCAGAAATTAAATATTTATTAGCTGAACTTTTGATATGACATGACATTTGGTTTCACATGTTGTTCTTTATCTTTTTTACTTATTTATAGTAGACAAGGGGTTTGTATTTTTATCTGGGTCAATTTAGGTAGAGATAAAAATCTTGAGGACATTATGGTATTTTTAATGCGATGTTTATCTTTTGGTATAGTTACATAACAATTCTGTTCTAAGAAGGAAACAGTTTTGAAATCAAAAGAATAAGAATTGTGTGTTGCTTGTTTTTCTCTTCAGATAGTTAACTCTGGAAACATGTTTTAGAGAAGAGTTCTATGTTGTCATTTGTTTTTAATATCTGTGTTTTCTGGGTGATCTATTAAGAACAATCTTAAAAAATCTAACATCTATCTATCTATCATCTATCTATCTATCTATCTATCTATCTATCTATCTATTTATCTATCTATCTAAAGCCAGCAACCAGAATGCTGTAATGACCAGAATGACCGGTTGCGATGACGCCCACTGCGGCCAGCAAACTGGCCCAACCAGCAGGGGAGGCCCCCCACCAGCCACCCTCCCTCCGGCCCTCCCCCCCGCCGGCCCCCCCCCCG
>NW_006299719.1:3137090-3139333 GCF_000327345.1 Myotis davidii
GCCTCCAATCAGCCCCCCCCAACCCCATTCAGGGGTGGGGTCAGCCAGCGCACCACCCACTGCCCTTTCCCCTGGCTGGCCCCAACCCTAATCAGCTCCCACCACACCAACCAGGGATGGAGCTGGCTAGACAACCTAGCATGCCCCCCCCAACCCCATTCAGTGGTGGGGCCCACCAGCCAATTGCCCACAACTCCTCCCCGCAGCCCGCCCAGCCTTGATTTTCCCCAATCAGGGCGAGCCAGCCAGTCAACCTCTTGCCATCTCCTCCTCCCAAGAGGCCCGGCCCTTATCTGCCAATTGGGGCTGGGCCAGCCAGACCCCACCCATGCACAAATTTGTGCACTGAGCCCCTAGTATATAAATAAGGGAATTCAGCAAGTCCTGGCACTAGTCTTCTCTCTCTGTCTCTATCTCCCCCTCCACCTTGGCATTTTCCATAAAATCGAAAACACTGACTTACAAACTGTAGCAGAAAAACCTATGGCATAAAAATCTGAAGAATGGTTATCTAAAGTCAGTCTTTCAGCCTCTCCATCGATTGGATAGGATTGTGTGACAAAATAACTGTTGGTAAGAGATGCAGATCCTTTAATTTACATGTAAAATGGAAAGTGAGACATTCTTGTGAGAATTTTCAGCAGCCTACCAAATTTCACCCATCAGAGGTAAAGCTGGGATTGCTTCTATTGCTCAGTAGTAAAACACTTATTTCTCAAGCAAAACCTTTTCCTTTTCCTCTCTGCTCCATTTTTTTGAATAAGTAAAATATAAAACAAAGACTTCTTTAATTTTCTGTATAATTATTGGATATTTACTGAACTGTCATAGCAATCTAAATTTCACCCTTATTCTCATATTTTTAGAAATCACTTGTCAAAGGAGAAATGCCAAAAGTGAAAACCACTCTGAGCAAAAGTATAAGTTTAAAAGCAGTGGACCTGAGCGTATTCTGCTAAGTAAAATAAATCAGTCAAAAAAAGACAATAATCTCACCCATATGTGGAATATAATGAACAAAATAAACTGATGAACAAAATAAACCCAGAGACTTAGAAGCATGGAACAGATTGATGCATCTCAGAGGGAAGGCAGGGGTGGGTGAGTGGGAGAGATTAACTAAAGAACTTGTATGCATAATCCATGGACACAGTCAAAGGAATTAAGCAAGAACTTGTATGCATATATGCATAACCCATGGACACAGACAATAGTATGGGGAAGCCCTGGGAGGGGCGTGTACAGGATAGAGGGGGTCAATAAGGGGGAAAACACACACCCAAAAACAAAGGGGACATCTGTAATAGTTGTTTTCACCGTCCCTTAATAAAGGAACATGGACTATCATCATTAATAAAATGTTAACTATTGACAAATATTCATTTAGTTTAAAGGATATTCTTATGTTTCTCTTATCCTTAGAATTCACTAATGTATTAAAAAGTACTCTATAAAGAGAGTCATTTTATTTTTATACTAGGGGCCCGGTGCACGAAATTCGTGCACTGTGTGTGTGTGTGTGTGTGTGGGGAGTGTCCCTCAGCCCAGCCTGCCCCCTCTGACATACTGGGAGCCCTCAGGTGTTGACCCCCACCACCCTCCAATCGCAGGATCGGCCCCTTGCCCAGGCCTGATGCCTCTGGCCCAGGTGTCAGGCCTGGGCAGGGGACCCCCAGACCCCTCCAATTGCTGGCTCTGCCCCTTGCCCAGGCCTGATGCCTCGGCGAGAGGCATAGACCCTCATCACCCTCCAAACGCCTGATCGGCCCCTTACCCAGGCCTGACGCCTCCACCAGAGGTGTCAGGCTTGGACAGGGGACCCCCATCTCCCCCCAATCACTGGCTCTGACCCCCGCCCAGGCCTGAGGCCTCTGGCCCAGGAATCATGCCTGGGCAGGGAACCCCCATCTCCCTCTGATCGCTTGCTCCACCCCCCGCCCAAGCCTGATGTCTCTGACCCAGGCTTCAGGCCTGGGCAAGGGGACCATCATATCCCCCAAATCCCCGGCTCTGCCCCCAACCCAGGCCTGATGCCTCAGTCAGAGGTGTTGACCCTCATCACCCTCCGATCGCCAATCACCAGATCGGGCCCTTGCCCAGGCCTGAGGCCTCCGGCAGAGGTGTCAGTCCTGGGCAGGGGACCTCCAGCTCCCCACGATCTCCCGCTCTGCCCCTGCCCAGGCCTAACGCCTCTGGCTGAGGCATCCGGCCCGGGCAGTGGGGACCGGCAGCAGCAGGAGCAC
>NW_006299719.1:3139624-3149489 GCF_000327345.1 Myotis davidii
GCAGGGCAAAGTCGGCCCCAGGGCCACCTTGGCCCTGCCCCCTAGCTCTTAGCTCCCCCCTGGGTTTCCAATCACTGTCAGTGGCAGGGGGCTTCTTCCTGCTTTCCCTTTTGTCTCCCTGCATTGTGCCTACAAATGCAAATTAACCACCATCTTGTTGGCAGTTAACTGCCAATCTTAGTTGGCAGTTAATTTGCATATAGCCCTGATTAGCCAATGAAAAGGGTAGCATCGTACGCCAATTACCATTTTTCTCTTTTATTAGTGTAGATTGTAGAAATACAGTTATGTTGGTTACTAGCTAACCCTGCTCTCATCAATAAGAAGAAAATTTTAATAACTCAAAAATCTTTTCCCTTTTGGACTGTATACGTTTGTACAAATGAGTAACAGACAACTCTCTTATGTGGTTGAAACCAAGACATTACACCTTTCTTTTCACAGAGTAAAGGGGTGGAAATCTTGCTGTTTTACTTCCATAGGCTCATATATAATCTTAACAAAATGAAAATCTACTTATATCTCCTTTTAGAAAATGTATGTCACGCTGATTACAGATTATTCAGATAAAGGAAGGAAAACCCATTTAAACAGGAAGTGTCAACCTTAAAAATTAAACAGCAAACAGTTATCTGATCAATGAGTTTATTGGGGAATAGCAGAGGATTTGCAGATTGAGACTTTTGAACCATGTCAATCCATAGGCAAATCTGAAGAGATGAAAGGAAACTTAGCATTTGTTGGGTTGCAGGAGGAAACTGGGGAGGATTGTACTGAACAGAAGCCTATTGGTGGGGTTGTGGTGGTTTCTTATTGGTGCTGGGGAGAGTGCTGTTTCTGTTGCTGAGGCAGGCTGGGAAGAAATCTCCCTTCTTGCTCGTTATATAAGCTGCAATGAGTGGCAGTGTCTGAACACTCGCCTTTCATGGTTTCCTGCCTCCATTTTGATGAGTTTTCCTTCCTCCATGTTCACGGACACTGCACCTGATTTGTAAACAAAACAAACAAACAAACAGCCAGAAGCAGAATGAATCTCAAATGTGTAAAACAGATGTTTTCATTAAAAAGGAGAGAGTACACTTAGTGAATGAAGTAATTCATAGGTAGAGTCATGGTTGTGAATTGAAAGGAAACCTTTATGTTAATAATTAAAAATATCATCATGAGAGTGCTAATGGAATGGAAATATGCAGATAAGTAGATTTAAAATAATAGAGAAAGAGAGAGCATGCTTGGTTGCATATTTTCATTTAATGTGTGAAGGGAAGGGAAAAGAGAGCTGAGAATTCAGAAACAAGAACCAAACAATTTAGATCAGAGCATCAGATGAAAACAGAGACGCAGGAGAAAACCAGAGGCCATCCCTGAGTCATTGTACCGGTTAATTAACAGCTTGACAGAAGCACACCTTCTACTACTCATCACATGAGAAGTTTATGAAAATTGGGAATACCAAGACCTGGGACAACATGTCAATCTACAAAAACAATACAGGTGAAAGAAAGATGAAACAAAGTAAGAAACATTTTATAGAATATTGTCTACAGCTTATGAATAATTTAAACCAGGGGTCCTCAAACTACGGCCCGCGGCCATGCAGCCCGCTGAAAACATTTATCTGACCCGCCGGGTGTTTTTGCCGCTGCTGTGTGCATAGGAATTTGTTCATAGTTTTTTTAAAAAAAAACTATAGTCCGGCCCTCCAACGGTGTGAGGGACAGTGAACTGGCCCCCTGTTTAAAAAGTTGAGGACCCCTGGTTTAAACAATAGTAGTAAAGGCATATATCAAATTATCGACATTTAGTTTCTGATTTGTTTAGTTTTTTCAAAAAATTCTCACTTTTTTCCCCCTTCCTTCCAAAGCATATTGAGCATATATTATGAGTTTGACACAATGGTAGTGATTTTACATGCATCTTCACATTTGGTGCTTTTCAAAACTCTATCGAGGAAGTATTATACTTACCCTCAATTTACAGATGAAGAACCTGAGATATAGAGAGATTATGCAACTTGCCCAAAATCACATACTCAGTAAGTAGAAACTAGGATCTGATATCTAGTCTTCTTTATTTTAAAGTCTATGCTCTTAATTTTATATTACTTTTTTATGATCTAATAACAGATTAATAGCATTAGTCAGATACCTATAACATAATCCACTGGTTTATTTTTTTAATCAGAGTTATATTTCTAGGCCTTATACCATATCTTCTGAATTAAAATGTTTGCAAGTAGAATTAAACATGTGCTAATTCACTAATTTGTTTGTTTGTTCATTTAAATTTACTGGGTTAGCCGAAACCGGTTTGGCTCAGTGTATAGAGCGTCGGCCTGCGGACTGAAAGGTCCCAGGTTCCATTCCGGTCAAGGGCATGTACCTTGGTTGCGGGCACATCCCCAATGGGAGATGTGCAGGAGGCAACTGATGGATTTTTCTCTCTCATCGATGTTTCTAACTATCTCTCTCCCTTCCTCTCTGTAAAAAATCAATAAAATATATTAAAAATAAATAAAAAATAAATTTACTGGGTTGGCATTGGTTAATAAGATCATAGAGATTTCAAGTGTATATTTCTATTATACACCTTTAATATATTGTTTTTCAAAGTTTCATAGGTAATTTATAAAATATCAAGGGAAAATAAAAAAAGAATTCATACATTAGACTGTTTTCTGAAGGGAATTTAAAGCCCGTTTAAGTTCTATGAGGTTTACATATGAAAAGAAGGTCAGCCTTATTCTTCATCTAGGAAATATAAATTAAAACAATAATAAAATACTATTTTATACCCACGAGAGTTGTAAAAATAAAAAGACTTATAATACCAAGTGTTGACAAAGATGTAGAACAACTAGAACTTCTGGTGGGAGTGTAAAATGGTACCTAGACCTAGACATATCTCCAAGATAAATAAAAACATATCTCTATAAAAAGGTTGTACATGAATGTCCATAGCAACCTCAATCATAATAGTCCAAATTTTAAAATAACTCAAATATCCTTAAACAGGAAAATGGATAAACAGATTGTTTTATATTTATATATTGCAATACTACTTAGCAAAAAGAAAGAGGAGATGATTGATATATGTTACATGGACAGATTTTAAAGACATTTTATTGAGCAATAGAAACTAGATAATTCTATTTACATAAAGTACAAGATAAGGCAGAACTAGTCTATGACTACAGAAGTCAGTAAGTAATTTCTTGTATGTATGGAGGGGGCTAGGGATAGATAGACTGAAAGGGGCATGACCAAGTTTTCTGGGATGATGGAAATATTCTATATCTTGGATGGTGGTTGCACAGAAGTGTGCAGAAGTCAAAATTCATTGTTTTGAAAACTTGATACCTGTACATGTAAGTTATAATTCCATTTTAAAAAGTATATAGTTTCACCCTAACCGGTAAAACTATATACTTTTTAAAATGGACAGAGTGTCAGCCTGCGGACTCAAGAGTCCCAGGTTCGATTCCGGTCAAGGGCATGTACCTTGGTTGCGGGCACATCCCCAGTGGGGAGTGTGCAGGAGGCAGCTGGTTGATGTTTCTCTCTCATTGATGTTTCTAGCTCTCTATCCCTCTCCCTTCCTTTCTGTAAAAAATCAATAAAGTATATATATTTTTAAAAAGTATATAGTTTTTATTATTACTCTCTTCCTTCACTTACAACTGATAAAACTGAGGTTCAGAGAGGATAAGGTAAGATTTATGGCTCTGGAGTTATAGAACTTACATCAAATTCAGGTCTCATTCTTTCTTTTTAAAAAATATAGAATTTATTGGAGTGACATTGGTTACTAAAATTATATCTGTTTCAATTCTATACTATAGCATCTGTATGTTGTATTGTGTGTTTGCCACCCAAAGTAAAGTCTCCTTCTGTCACCATTTATGCCCTCTTTACCCTCTCCTACCTGCCCCCATCCCCCTATCCCTCTGGTAATGACCATACTGTTTTCTATGTCTGTGGGTTGTTTTTTTTCTTTGTTTTTGCTAGTCCCTTCACTTTTTTTATTTTTTTTTTTTACTCTGGGTCTTCTTATTTCAAGTCTCATGCTTTTTACTTTCTCCAATAGCTCCTATATAATCATAAGGCTCTCCTTCACAATGTAGCTACATAACTATAAAAAGATACACCAGGCTGAAACATCTTCTTTAATAATAAAAATGTAAAGATGAGAACATTGCAAAGGCCAAAGCATCAAAATGAACTAGTTTTGGTGCTTTTCTGGAGAGATGCCCAGACCAACTCTGAAAATCTCTTTGTACAGATGACTCCAGCCTCAATGTCCAAGAGTAGTCCATTTTTATTTTTTAGTACCATAATCTATACTTCTGGATACACCCAGGGAAGATAACTTGGCTCCTTTTCCAGATTACATTTTATGTTAAAGGAGTTCCCCACACACTGGTAAATGTAATGAATAGAGTGCATTCCATTTCATCAAATCACTTCTGTAGACATTCACAAAAGATCAGCTTCTGTGCACTTCAGTCAGACGCACAGTTATGAAAGTGCCATAAAACCGGTATAATCACCACCTGCATGTAAAAAATGCCAGCGATAACTTACCAAAATATTTCCAGTGAAAATATGACTTTGACCCAGATGGCAAAATAGGCTGCATTGGCCGTAAATCTGCAGGCAGTAAATGGGCAGGTGGTAAATCTGCTATCATTGCTGGTGTTTTCCCAGCACTTTATCTGCACAGACATTTCCTAAAGAGATAAAAATTCTGGAAATATGAAAGAAGAAACAAAATACTGACTGAAAACGCTGGTATGAGGACTAAATTTCTTGAAATTTAGGAAATAGGTCCTAAGGTTTATAGGTTCAGTTTTGAGATACTGAGAAGTAGAAGAAAAAAAAAAGTGTGCAGAAAATGGAAGATAAAATATATAAAAAACCTCAAGTTTATTTTCTATAACTTTTAATAGAAAGAATTACCCTGGAAATGCACATTTTGTTATCTTCTTTACAAAAAAAAAAAATTTCCCCCAAACAATTACAATGTATTTATCTACTAACTTCTATTCCCTATCACAATTGTTTTTACCCAGAATTATAGAAAGGATACAACAAGGTTTCATGGACATGATGGAATAAACCGTGCTCAATTTAGGAATAATTTGTGATAACCCCATTCACAAGATTGGGAAAAGATTATACCCTACTGAGTGGAAATTTGGTTTTCTTCAGAAAAGAATGGATATACTCACTATCCATCATCTTGTAAAACAAGTGTATGACCTGGTGTAAGAAATGAGCAGAAATTTGGACTTTGGAGGGAGGCATCTCCATTACTGAGATATTTGAGCCTGAATCGGAGGCACCTCGTCCAATAGTCTAGGGAGCTGCCCTGTCTCCATAGAGTTAGATTAGGATCAAGTGATTTCACTCCTGGACCTATTCTTCCAGTCAGTACCATAGCAAATATAAAGGTTTTTGGTTTAGTCCACATTCTGTACCCCCTCCTTGCAAAACAGTGCCTGCAACTTGGCACTTCCGCAAGCTATTCTAACACATCTTCAGGTCAGCAGTTGGGTGAAGTATGTGATACAACCAGTGGGGCCTGGGGTCATGGATCCACTCATGTACCTTATTCACTAAATAAATAAATTTTACAAAAGGGGACCCCTGCTTAGTAGATTCCATGCCAATGGCTCAAACATACTGTGAGCTTTTGATAGTGGGACTAGCTAAGACTTTATTGGCAAGAAAAGAAACCCTATATGGGGAATGGATGCCTTTTCCTGAAAACAAACCAGTGGTCTTTCCAGGTTTAAAACAATGTAGCCAACTTGTCCTCAAGAAATGGTGCCATATCCAGGGCTCAGCATTGGTCTCTATGGTGGGAAGTTGGGCCGTTGGCAGCAATAGTAGCTAGAGCAGCCTTGATAAGTGGGAGCTGATGCTTTTGGATCCATGTGTAATATTCATATTTGGCATCATAACCGCTTTCTTTATGTGCCAGCACTTTGTGGCCAAGGACACATGAGTCATGTTACCTATGTGGCCAGGTAATTTTATCTGCTTGGTTGTTTAATACCTCTTCCTTGGTGGATGCTTTCTAGTGGATTTTAATGTGTGATACAAAGATCTTCTCATGTTGTGCCCATTCTTAGAGGTCCATCTATATAATCCTGCCTCATTACTCCTTGGCTAGAGCACCAGTCTTTTACTTCCAGGAAATTTGCACAGGCCACCTCTTAACTGTCATTTGGGATACTTCTATTTTCACACACAGTACGTGACCAGTTGCACTGCCTAAGGTCCCAACTTAGGAAAGTAATTTTTTTTCTCACTACTATCCTTTAAGGTACCTGTACACTAATCCTGTAGTTTAGCTGCTCTATATTTTTTGACTTGCAAACAAAGACAACACTTCTGTAAACCCTCTATCAATTGGTCATATCTCATCTCCATGTGCCCTAGAAGTGGGCTGGAGAAAGGGGTGATGTTGCAGTAGTGCGGTGTTCTGTGGGTTCATAAGCTATCTGCTATCTTGCTTGTGTTTTCTTGTCCTGCTCATTCTCTATCCCACAGGTACCACTTTCATTTTTTTATCATTGCTGGGAGAGGCCCAGAAATAAACCTTAAGTCTTAGTGTATCTGAAGGGACCAATCTCAGGATCATGTAATTTCCACACATCAAGTGGTGTCCCATGACTAGGCATTTTGTCTCTGTGAGGACCAAGCAGCACGTGTTTTTCAAGAAGTATATGATTCTCCCTCTGAAAATGGCATATCATTTCTTCAGAAATCCAGGGGAATGTGTTATGATTGTCACTTGAGTTTCCTACAATTTCTATATGGTGTTCTTCTCACCACTTACAGCTCCAACACCATAGGATCCACCATATTCTGTGACCCAAGTGTGAGGCTGTTGCATCTTAGCCTGGATCTGCTGTAAAGCCCATTTCTGTTATGAGCTTTACTAAATGTTTGTCTTTTTTTTGTGTACCAACCAGTACATTTCTAGCTATGGAAGAAATATATTTTGTTTTAGAACTTTAAAAGACCTGCTAGGACATTATGATTCCTTCTTTGTGTTACTTTGTGAATATACAGTGATTTGTGCTTTACTTAGAGCCCTGTAAATTGTTTTGGACATGGGAGGCCCTTTCATCTACAGAGTTTTGACCTCTCACCCTCTGGAATGCATGTGTTCTACCAAGGCTTCCAGAATGCTACCTCTTGCTCATCTGGCATGATCAGTATAATATCATCGATGTAATGGATTAATTTGAAGTATTATGAGTTGTCCAGATGGTCCAGATCTTTTCAGACAGTATTATGGCAGAGGGTGGAAGAATTAACATAGCTGTGAGCAAAGCTGTAAATTAATATTGTTGTTCAATCCAGGTGAATGTGAACTGTTTCTGACTATCTATTCTGATTGAGATAGAAACAAATACATGTCCCAGGATATTGGCTTCATACCAAGTTCCTGAGGCCATATGAATATGCTTTAGCAAATACAGCACATCTGGCATGGCAGCTACAAAGGGACTATTACTGGGTTAAGCTTGTAGTTATCTTTCAGGATCCATCGTGTTGCTCTAGTGTTCAGTCTAGTGAATTAAATAATGATGTTATAAGAACAAATGTCCCTGCATCCTTTACATCCATAAAAGCAGCACTAATCTTTAACCTCTTCCCCCACTCTCACGGTTCAACAATGTTGTTCAATTCCTGATGACTATGGAGAGGATGGAACAGGTTTGCGGCTTTCAGTTGACCTTACCCAATATGGTAGCTATTACCTAAGTGGTCAAAGATCCAATAAAAATGTTTATCACACTTCTAAGTGCCATTCTTGATTATACATTCAAGGATTGGAGAATTGACCATTAGGAGATATACCATTAGTGGATATGTATGGACATTGACCGTGGCTACATTTATCATTTATCATCTGGCCCTTATGTACACTCACTTTAACAGGAAGACCATTATGATGGTCTCTGGATATCTATGTCAACCCAGACCCCGTGTGTAACAGTTCTCAAATATCTAGGCATTTGCTTACCCCAAGTAAATGACCACAGTCTTTTGGATGAAGGACTGGGGGCATCATCACCATGTATACTTTCCATTCAGTAGTGAGGACCTTTCACCTGGAAACCCTATCCCATCATCAGTGAATGGGTCTTCTGGCTGAAAACTAACTCAGTTTTAGAAACTGGGCAAAGGATCATAACTTTTTTTTTTTTCAGTACGGTTGTCCTCATGCCCTGCTCATCTAACCTTGTGTTATTTTGCTGGTACAAGCTAAGTAGTTCTCCCTTTGACAGCTCATCTACTTGACCCCTAAGGATACCTTGTTCTATTAAAATCTCCATGGCCACCTGTGGCTTCCTTGGCTATTTATTCATTCACTACAACAAAATGAAAGCCTCTTGGATAATGGTAGTTAAGCACTGCCACTTAGTCTCTCGTGTTTTTCAGTTCAATTACCTGCACTGATGGTATTGAGTAAAGCTTTGTCACATCACTCTTCTCTTCCAGTTCTGTCCAGACAGCTACCAATGAGCTTTTACTGATGCCGGTGCCATCCCTTTAGCACATTCCTCATGTCCTTAGAAAATGGCCTTAGTGTGGAATGTGGTCATCTGCTGAGTCTTCCAGCTGTACAGTGCATATTCATTTGAGCATGTGTCTGAGCCTCCTATATCCTTCTTCCAGTGCCTGCCATGACACCCTGGCTTTTCAGTTTTGCTCGGTGTATGCTATCACCTTCCCCTAGTTTTTAGGAGTCATCCTAGTAAGGATTCACAACCTTTTTTGGGAGGATCCTTGCTAGTTAAGTCCTGTACTTTAGGAAGACACACGCAAGTCAATAAACTTTTCCCTGTCCAATTTTTATCCCTTGAATAACCCTGTTTGGAAACCAGTCCCACATGCATTTACCCAACCTCACTTAGGACACATTGGCTGGGTCTGGTAGCTCTTTTGGGGCACAGATCACTCGCTACCTGGGTTATGCTGTTACTCAATCATAGATTAAGGCCCAGTGCCATAGGAGAGAAGGACAAGTCCTGATGTGGGTACATATTTCCCTGAATGAGAGAGGACTTTAAACTATCTTCCAACAGGGCTGGCAGCAGGTTCAAACTCCCAGTAGGTGGGTAGGCCCTGCACAGGCTCACAAAACTCAAAAAATCTAGGGAGTGATCTTTTTTATAGGAATGTACCCAAATGTCTCCATCCTAACCTTGGCCTTAGTTGATGTTTAAACCTCTCTAATGTTTGTACAATCTGACTATTAAATACAGAATTGGGCCCTCAGCTTTCTCCAACCTCTCCTTAGGGACAATTCTAGTTTCTTTGTATAAAAACAAAAAGCCCATTTGCTTCTAAATCTAACTTTAAACTGCCTGTCATTCAATTTCAGGTGTTTATTTTTTTCTATAGAGCAGTATTGTACAATCTACTTATATAAAAACGATGGGTGGTGTTCATCACATGTGGACTAACAGCGACCAGTGGAAGTCAGTCCTACAGGGGTTGTCTTGGCAATGGCTGTGCCCTCCCTCAAGCTGTTTCCTGGAGCTGTTTCCTGTAAGGGCAGAGTTTGAGGCAGGAACCTGCCCTGGGAGCCTGGAGGCAGATCTTTCTAAAGTGTGAACCTTAGTGGGTTGGCTGAAAGGCTTAGAAAAGACAGACAAGAGAATGAAAACCGGTCTCAGTGGGCCGCTGCTTCTCTGAGAGACATGCCCTTATTTTATAGCAGATTCTCGAGGCAAAGTAAGGGTGTGACCAAGATGTTTACAACATTCTCCTGGGTTTCAGTACTACTCAACTACATGCACCTTAACTCTACCAAACCTACATCACTCAGGCACGTGGGG